>NC_057806.1:229798204-229969256 GCF_018294505.1 Triticum aestivum | reverse complement strand
ATGTTACTGCTTTCCATTAATCCTATCCTGATGCATAGCATGTCATTGTTGCTACAGTTATTGATACCTTACCTGCAATCCTAAATGCTTAGTATAGGATGCTAGTTTACCATCAGCGGTCCTACATTCTTGTCCGTCTGCCATGCTATACTATCGGGCCGTGATCAATCGGGAGGTGATTACGGGTATATACTTATACATATTATATGATACCTGTTGTGACTAAAGTCGGGTCGGCTCGTAGAGTACCGGCGAGTGATTCACGGATTGGGCCCGAAAGGACGTTTGTCCCGACGGCCCTCTGAGTGGATCTTTGTGGCGGAGCGACAAGGTAGGTTGAGACCACCTAGGAGAGAGGTGGACCTGGACCTGGTCGGCGTCCGCGATTATTGCACAATAACACCCTTAATGAGATCTGGGTATTTGATCTGAGTCTGGCCACTGGCCTATACGCACTAACCAACTACGCGGGAACAGTTATGGGCACTCGACGTCGTGGTATCAGTCGAAGCCTTCATGACGTCAGCGACTGAGCGGCGCGTGCCGGGTTGGACTGGAAAGCCTGCTCTTGTATAAGGGAGGCTAGGTCTGCGCGCCGGCCGCGTATGCAACGTGTAGGTGTGCAATGGGCACTGGGCCCAGACCCCTGCACCATAGGATTTAGACCGGCATCCTGACCTCTCTATTGTGCCTAGGTAGGGCTGCGATGTGTTGATCTTCCGAGGCCGGGCATGACCCAGAAAAGTGTGTCCGGACAAAGGGGATCGAGCGTGTTGGGAAATGTGGTGCACCCCTGCAGGGGAGTTTATCTATTCGAATAGACGTGTCACTCGATAAAAGGACGACCCGGAGTTGTACCTTGACCTTATGACAACTAAAACCGGATACCTAATAAAACACACCCTTCCAAGTGCCAGATACAACCGGTGATCACTCTCTCACAGAGCGACGAAGGGAGGATCACATGGTAGGATTATGCTATGCGATGATACTTGGTTAACTTACCATCTATTCTCTTCTTCTGCTGCAAGATGGAGGTTGCCAAAAGCGTAGTCTTCGATAGGACTAGCTATCCCCCTCTTATTCCGGCATTCTGCAGTTTAGTCCAAATATGATACCCCTTTTCCATTTGATACCAATGCATGCATATGTAGTGTAGCTCCTTGCTTGCGAGTACTTTGGATGAGTACTCACGGTTGCTTTGCTCCCCCCTTTTCCCCTTTCTATACCCGTTTTTTGCGACCAGACGATGGAGTCTAGGAGCCAGACGCCACCATGAACGGCGACTCCTACTACACTGGAGGTGCCTACTACTACGTGCAGGCCGTCGCCGACGACCAGGAGTAGTTTAGGAGGATCCCAGGCAGGAGGCATGCGCCTCTTTCGATCTATATCCCAGTTTGTGCTAGCTTTCTTAAGGCAAACTTGTTTAACTTATGTCTGTACTCAGATATTCTTGCTTCCGCTGACTCGTCTATGATTGAGCTCTTGTATTCGAGCCCTCGAGGCCCCTGGCTTGTAATATGATGCTTGTATGACTTATTTTATTTGTAGAGTTATGTTGTGATATCTTCCCATGAGCCCATGATCTTGATCGTACACGTTTGCGTGTATGATTAGTGTATGATTGAATCGGGGGTGTCACAAGTTGGTATTAGAGCCGACTGCCTGTACGAATCCTCCTTCCACACCCTTTGGCCAAAGTTGAGTCTAGTCATTACAAAACTTTTACTAACATGGCTGTGTGGCTTACGGGCCCACGTCGCCATTTGGGTGGTATTAGAATCTTTTATTCCTCGACCTATACTCTGGGACTCTGATCTCTCTACTATTTGGGTTAAATGAATTTGCTAACTCTGACATTAGGATCTCGTGATTGCATCCACCCGGAGAGCCCCCTATTATAGAGGATCACCTGCTGCATTAGAAGATCTCAAAGATACTCTCTGATGTTCTCTTGAGACTTTGTGCCCGTTGCTTTCGCAATCCCCTACCACCGATACAGCCCTATGGATAAATTCTTACACCTGACCTTCTTACTTTCATTCCCAGCTGCTCTTGTTATTACAAGATGCATCGAGTTATTCTTCGACTTTTAAGAATCTCTTAAGCCACTGCCTTATAGATCTTTTCCGCATGAATAACCCAATGGATAATTCCTTGCACTTATCGAGTATCCGCTCATCCCCAGTTGATTCATGTATTTCACAAAAGTTTTCAAAATACTATTCGATCTTCCGAAAATCCTCAACAACCTATTGCTCTTGAAATTCTTGCTTGCTTGCATTATGGTTAATCCCATAAGTCTGGTGATCTTATTGGCATCCTTTGTCATTATCATTCAATATGTTGCGCATGCTCGCAATCATTAGTTGATCCTTTTAAATTATCTTTCTGGCTCAGATGTCATTTTGGAACATGAGCTGGTTCTCGACCAATCTATTTGCCGTCGATTGTACCCTTAGGTCAATTCAACTTATCCACCCTTTATCAGAGCGTATGCTTATGATCCTTCATTTTGGAAATCATAATTCCTTCGATATCTAGGCATCGAATTATTCAGATGTTCTATAATCATATGCCTTTGCATTCTTTCTTCAACTGGTTGTGTGCCGATGCTCACATCAACTGCGCTATGGACCGTCAGATCCTTTGTTGGATTGCTATTCGACAATGTCCTTCATATTTAACCACCCTGTGAATTCTTCCCTGATACATAATGCCATTGGTAAATAGTATTCTCTGATTTGGCCAACCATGCTCTACTATCGAGCTTGTGTTATTTACTCCGAAGTTTGTGGTATATGTTCCTAAGATGCCCTGATGGGTTGAACCTATGCCTTCCCTAATTTGTGTGAACTCTAAAGATTTCACGGGTCATACTTATCTGGTATTGCACCATGTAAAACTTTTAACCAGTAATGTCATTTTCGAAAAGCAAGAGGTGAATGGAAGGTTATACATTGAAGAAGTGGGAGTCGATCTTCAACTTTGTGTTCATGCCCATGGACATGATGTAGATCCTATCATGGAAGCTTCTTGTAATAATAACTATTTCCTTGATATAATATCCTCTAGTATCGGTGAATTGATCCTTGGCAATCGTGGTTCCGACCATATGTTCTTCTTTGATCCCATTTCTCGGGCAAGTTTAAGCACTTGTCTTCTATGGATCAATACAACAGTCCAACCTTTACTTTGATCTTTCATCGAGTACTACACCCTGGTATCTCAAGATTAAAACGGAACTGCATAATTTCTTATGAGTTCTCCATCAGGTACTACATTCTCATTGATTCCAATTTTTTCACGGGCTCTGAGTCATTAAACACTCAAGGACACCGATAACTGAATCGAGTCCGCATCGCGATTAAACAACTATTAGTAATCTTCTTTACTTACGAGTTTGCACTCGATCACGTCATTTCTAGCCTGATCGGCTATATCCTATCATGCTGATTTTAACTGTGCTACCTGGTCCTTATTCCCGAAGCATAATTTTCGACGATGAGCTAAGCTTATGTTGATCTTCTTCATCATATCATTTCACCTTGAACAGCGAGCTTGGTTTCGAATTTGTGTTGTACCCTTGGTTCCAATAACCTTTCGCTTCACCATTCCTTTGACTTGATGTCATCGCCGATCGATTACATCTTAGAATCTCTCGACAAATGTGTCGTGAACACCAACATTCTGAGCTCTTCCAAAATATCTATCAAATTCTTGATGGGAAATACCATCCTTGCCCCTCGATGGTTTGTATTATCACCGACAACATATTTACATTCCTTTCATCACAAACTTGTTCATGTTATGGATGCAACTTGCTATCCAGTTTGTATTATGTTCTACCTTGAAGTATTATTGTCCTTTATGTCAAGGATGTTGCAAGGATTGCTCCACCTCTTAATAATTCTTGGTATAGTGATACTTCTCACAATCACCATTCTAAACATTGATCATGCTACCTAAGCCCATATTTCGGGTGCACCTTTCAACCAATATTTAATTGTGTATGTTTTCCTCGAGCATACATCATTATATCATTTGATATGACAAACATTATCTCCTTGTTCACATAATTGTGGAAATCCATCTTTTGTTAATCTCGATAAATTGTCGTTGAGTCCATCAGCCACATCCTCTTCCTCTCCTTGGGTACTAATGAACTCTTGTTTTGGAACTCACTTCCATAGTTCATTTCCCCGAGAATCTTGCAATGTCATCTCGACAATTTGTGTCGCACCTTTTTCTTCTCAGGCATCCTGACTCTGAGGTATCCTGACACCAATCAGCTCTAAATCTCGGTCAGATATGATGGTTGGAACATATTTCCAAGAGTTATAACAATTGTCTTTATATGACCCGGTAAGGTGATGTCATGCCTAGCACACCTGACCGGAGGACCTAGTGTTATAGTTTCCTTCTTAACAAAGTTAACCATTTTTTCCTGAGGAAATTGAATGCCTTGTTTAATAAGTTTATCCTGAGGGATCCTTTGTGTATCCGAAGATCGACCTTTGCTTGAAGACCATGTCAATGCTATCTCGAAGCATGTATGTGGTACTCCTGTCATCAATAAGAACACTTCAAGCATGATGCTAAATTTTCCTTATTAATTATCCAAACACCGTTGTATGGATAATGTCAGGAAATTTCTCTCCCCTTACCTAAATGGTTTTCTACCTTCTATCCTGTCATGGATATCATGCTCTGCTTGTCCTTGGGAAGGATATACCCCTGAAATATGTGCTTAAACACATTTTCCTTTTCGTTGTTCTGTTTAATCTGATGATCACATTTTCCTTTCCATCGTCTTGTTTAACCTTTCTCGTGGTTTATATGATTTAAGCAGTAATATTCTCCTGCTTATGTAAACACCTCGGTGTACAATTCTGTCAAGCAAGACCTTGTTACTATTGTTGATGACATTCCGGTAGCCACCGATGGACGAGAACTTTGCCTAATGGTCCGCCTAGTTCAACGAGCAGAAAAATGGTTCTCTTCGTCCCTCGCCCTTGGTACTGACATTGTTGCCGACATAACTGATAGGCTAGCCTATGACATGTCTTGCTATCATGACCGTGCAAGATGTCAACGTCCTTCCTACTTTTAACTACATGGTGGGCCCATAACCCATAGTTCCACATGATCGAAACCTGACTCTCCGATACACCCCTGTTTCAAAATTTTATCCTCACGCTTGGCTTCGTATGTAATTCACGAGCCACATTACCGGTGATCTATTCTGGTAACAGATGCAATACTTATTCTCGTTGCTCTGAACCCCTTTTCACACTCTTGCACACATTGGGCGATTGTCTATCCACTTGAAACTTCTTATTGTACCTTCTTGCTCTCGATGTGTTTCATTCGGTCAACTCGAGAGATACTCATGAGTTCATTCATGGGATAATCCCATATGATTACCCCTTATATCATCCTATCATTGTCAAGCTACCCCTTACCTATAAGTAAGTACGATGAAGACTTCGAAGAAAGGATGACGACTTCATCATGAGGACCTGAAGCAGAAAAATGAAGACATCAAAGTAATGGGTCGACCTATTTGAGAAGAGCAACCAAGAACGAGAAGATCCGTTAGAATTTCGTAACCGATTCCTCCCCCTTAACTCTACCTCTTAAATCTCAGGACGAGATTTCTTGTAGTGGAGGAGATTTGTAAGACCCCGAGAATCATGCTATAGTAATCTCCCCCTAATGGTGACCATGTCATCATGATTACTGTGCAAATTGCCACTTGCCCAAAAATCAAGTCAAATTCAAATTTTAATTACAAGTTAAATTATTATTTCTTCAAACGATAAAACAAAAATGTTTGTTGGGTTGCAAATATTCATTGAGTAATTAGCATGCAGGAACCAACATCAAATGACTTTTAAAATTGCCCCTAAAAATATTTTAGTGGACTAGCAGGGTTAAATAAACAAACTTAAATTCAAATGTAAATTTAAACAGTTCCATTTGGCCTCAAACTTTTTGTGCATCCTTGTATTGTGGACTAAGATTTATGAGCAAAGTTTCATTGATAAAAATAATAATTTACTGCATAATCTAAATGCAAAATAGTGGTGGAAAATAATACAAAGAAGAAAAAGGGAAAATATACTATACCTACTATGCACTTAAGCCTATTGCAATAGTACTCAGGCCCAACCCACCAAAGGCCTTCTCCTGTCTCTGTACATAGGAGGAGGCAGGAGCTCGCCGTGGCGCGCATCCGCGGCCAGCACGGTTCGATGCTCGCCACCGAGGTGCTATAGGAGCAAAAGGAGATGGATAAGAAGACCCCCGACCCGGTAGACAAACCCTAGCCTTCGCTTATCCCTTCGCTCGTCCTCTCCCTCTCGGTTTAGTTCGCTTCCGAGCTACCATTGACGCACCGTCGCCGTCCCCATGGACACTGGCCTCCCCGGTGATCGGGAGGTTGTCCAGGGACTTCTTCGTCGCCGACTCCGTCATCCCTGTGCATCCGTTTGACAGGAGACGCACCGTGCACTCAGGATCGAGCCAGTTTCTCTGCCATGGCCGCGGCATCTCGACGTCCATCTACACCACCGTGCCACCTCGGCCGTCGCAAGAATGTCCCCGGACTTCCTCTCGGTGAGCCATGCTGATTCCCATGTTTCCCTGCTCGATCCACCACTGTAGCCGCCGTAGCCGAGCACCCCATCTCGCTGCGTGGACGCGCTCACCGCGTCCGCGCCCTGGCCGCCCCTGCACGCTCTGGGCTCCCCTACCGCTGCTCTTTGCCGCTCTTTGCTGCTGCATGCTGCCCTTGCTTCTGCTTGCCACTACTATACTACTACAGTCCTGATGTTGCCCGCTGCTGAGCTGCTGATGCTAGCCACTGCTGCCGTATCGGCTAGTTGTCGCTGCTGCAGCTCCTTCCTTATACCACTGCTAGCGCTACTTGGTTGATGGTGCTACTGCAGCCTGCTAGCTCAGGCTGCGACTGCTACTGCCTACTGGCCAAGGCATGGCCGGCCATGGCCGAGTGTACTATGTGGTGAGTGTGCGTGTGTGTTATGGGTGTGTATGGGGGTTGTAAGTGTGTGGTCTGTGTGGCCGGCTATGCCACGGCTGTGTGCCTCTGGCCGGCCCTGTGTAGTGTGCCGTGTGTGTGGGTGCAGCGTGTGTGTGTGAGGCCATGTGTGTGGCCGGCTAGATCTCTGGATGAGGCCGACCCTGTTTAGGTTAGTAGCTAATTAGTAGTAGTTAGCCTAATTAGTGGTTAGGTGTAGTGTATAGGCCATATGGTTAGATAAAAGATAAATTAGATAAAAATATCTAAGCCTATGACATGTGGGCCACACATGCCCTTTAACTAGTCAAATTGACTTGGTCAATTTAGATTAACTAAATATAATAAATCCAGAAATTTCAAAAAATGCTTAAAACTTTGGAAAATCATAGAAAATTAACCGTAACTCTGATGAGAATACTTTGTACATGAAGGTTGCTCAGAACGACGAGACGAATCCGAATACGCAGCCCGTTCGTCCGCCACACATCCCTAGCATAGCGCGCACGCAACTTTCCCCCTCCGGTTCATTTGTCCGATAACGCGAAACACCGGGAATACTTTCCCGGATATTTCCCTCCTTCGCCCGTATCACCTATCCCTGCGTTAGATCACCCCTGGCACCGCATATTGCCTTGTTATATGTTGTTATGCTTTGTTTGCTCCGTATTTACTATTCCTTCCCCCCTCTTTTCTTCTCCGGTAGACCTGAGATCGGCGTTGTTGCCACTGAGTACGACTACATCACCGACGACTCCTCATTCTTGCCAGAGCAACTAGGCAAGCCCCCCCCCCCTGATCACCAGATATCGCCTACTCTTCTCTCTACTGCTTGCATTAGAGTAGTGTAGCATGTTACTGCTTTCCGTTAATCCTATCCTGATGCATAGCCTGTCATTGTTGCTACAGTTATTGATACCTTACCTGCAATCCTAAATGCTTAGTATAGGATGCTAGTTTACCATCAGTGGCCCTACATTCTTGTCCGTCTGCCATGCTATACTATCGGGCCGTGATCACTTGGGAGGTGATCATGGGTATATACTTATACATATTATATGATACCTGTTGTGACTAAAGTCGGGTCGGCTCGTAGAGTACCCGCAAGTGATTCACGGATTGGGTCCGAAAGGACGTTTGTCCCGACGGCCCTCTGAGTGGATCTTTGATGCAGAGCGACATGGTAGGTTGAGACCACCTAAAAGAGAGGTGGGCCTGGCCCTGGTCGGCGTCCGCGGTAATTTCAAAATAACACGCTTAACGAGATCTGGGTATTTGATCTGAGTCTGGCCACTGGCCTATAAGCACTAACCAACTACGTGGCAACAGTTATGGGCACTCGACGTCGTGGTATTAGCGGAAGCCTTCGTGACGTCAGCGACTGAGCGGCGCGCGTCGGGTTGGACTGGAACGACTGCTCTTGTATAAGGGAGGCTAGGTCTGCTCGCCGGCTGCGTACGCAACATGCAGGTGTGCAATGGGCGATGGGCCAGACCCCTGCGCCATAGGATTTAGACTGGCGTGCTGACCTCTCTGTTGTGCCTAGGTAGGGCTGCGATGTGTTGATCTTCCGAGGCCGGGCATGACCCAGAAAAGTGTGTCCGGACAAAGGGGATCGAGCGTGTTGGGAAATGTGGTGCACCCCTGCAGGGAAGTTTATCTATTTGAATAGTCGTGTCCCTCGGTAAAAGGGCGACCCGGAGTTGTACCTTGACCTTATGACAACTAGAACCAGATACTTAATAAAACACACCCTTCCAAGTGCCAGATACAACCGGTGATCGCTCTCTCATAGGGCGACGAACGGAGGATCACCGGGTAGGATTATGCTATGCGAGGATACTTGGTTAACTTACCATCTACTCTCTTCTTCTGCTGCAAGATGGAGGTTGCCAGAAGTGTAGTCTTTGATAGGACTAGCTATCCCCCTCTTATTCCGGCATTTTGCAGTTTAGTCCACATATGCTACCCCTTTTCCATTTGATACCAATGCATGCATATGTAGTGTAGCTCCTTGCTTGCGAGTACTTTGGATGAGTACTCACAGTTGCTTTGCTCCCCCCTTTTCCCCTTTCTATACCCGTTTGTTGCAACCAGACAATGGAGTCCAGGAGCCAGACGCCACCGTCGACGACGACTCGTACTACACTAGAGGTGCCTACTACTACGTGCAGGCCGTTGCCGACGACCAAGAGTAGTTTAGGAGGATCCTAGGCAGGAGGCATGTGCCTCTTTCGATCTGTATCCCAGTTTGTGCTAGCCTTCTTAAGGCAAACTTGTTTAACTTATGTCTGTACTCAGATATTCTTGCTTCCGCTGACTCATCTATGATCGAGCTCTTGTATTCGAGCCCTCTAGGCCCCTGGCTTGTAATATGATGCTTGTATGACTTATTTTATTTGTAGAGTTGTGTTGTGATATCTTCCCATGAGTACTTGATCTTGATCGTACATGTTTGCGTGTATGATTAGTGTACGATTGAATCGGGGGCTTCACATGACGGAGCTTCGTGACGAGATAATTGAGAGAGCTTGGAACTCCGGAAAAAGTATGAAGCACTTGGGATTTAGAATTTTATTCATCATGAACAAACTCTGGGAGAAGGAATTAAATCGCCTTGAGGAAACAAGAATAAGAATTATGTTATGCTTAACCTTCACCAAATTAAATTGATGACAAGGAACGGTAGGCATGCTACTTATTCTCATTGAAAAAGATTAAGGAGAGATATAGTGCAAACTTGGGAAAGTCTTCAACGAACCACCGGTAGGATTGAAATAACAAATAAATTAATATGAGAACATAGGAAGAGGAATCTTGAACGAACCACCATAAGAATTGAAGATGATTGAAGAAAAAGGGATGAATCACCAGGAAGGATTAGGAAACGACGAAGATACTTGAGGGAATTCAGATACGAGAGAACGAAGAGATGACAAGCTGACTAGAGAGTACTTGAACGATGCACCGGTAAGATTTGGAGAACGATAGATGCACGCTGAGAATGAAGAATTATGAAATGATGGCCTTCGGAGCAATGAAATGGAAACAACTCATGAAATGCTTCAGATGGGTATGAAAAGAATTTCTCACGATTGAAACAATTATGAGAGGACGACATGAAGCTAGAACCATGAATCTTCAAGAGAATGGAGCAAGATTTAGAGAAAAGCTCTTCTTCGGTCTTCAAAAGCTAAGAATGACGACGAGGAACACCACCAAAATTGTTGAGACACTCCGGAACAATGATGAATATTAATGTTGAGCCAAAGATGAAAAGAAATTGAAAGCGATCTCGGAGAAGGCATGTGACTGATGAAAAATCATTCTTACATCAATCTTTGAAAAGAATTTGAGAATAACTCCGGAAAGAATTAGAAGAGCCGGGTAAGATCCTGGGAAAAGACCTGTAGGTTAGGGCCCACTCAAAGAAACTCCGTTGAACGATTTTTAAAGAGAGATTGCACCGGTTTAATTAAATGGCTTGAATGAGATAACAACCTCGGAATTGCTTGAACGGATTAAGAATGGAAATGTGAATCTTCTGAGATATCTTCAACACTCTAGAGCAAATGAATAGCGAGAAGTGAACGATTAAGAGGTGCACGGGCATGAGAAAGCATTTGAAACAAGGAAAGGGATATAATCAACACCGAAAACTTGAATTGAATCCACCGGAGAAGAAAAAGAATGAAGAATGATGAACTTGAAACTCCTGACAATCTTCATGATAATGACCGGATAAGAACATTGAAGGAAAGAATGAAGAAAGTTCACATCCATAAGGTGGATACTTGATTAAAAAATCTGAGTCCTTGAAGAAAAAGGGTGGGAGGGCGGGAAAACAAAGAGAACTTTGGATGGATGAAATGAACCCCGTTGATAAAGCTGAGAATTGATCTTGCGCATGGTGAAGAAAATTGAATTAGCTTCAAGAGAAGCATGTCGGTTGAAAAGAATTGACATGACAATCTCGATGATCAAATAAGGATTATTACTCCCATAGAAATATGAGAACACCGCTTAGGAAAAGGTATGGAATCAACCCTTGACATTGAAGCAACTCGAATACCACAAATCAAAACAAAACAAAGGATTTGCTTGGGAAATAAGCCAGAAACAAACATATGATAGAAATTTTTGCCCAAAGTGTTCGCTATGAGGCCCCATGAGCATGATGTACAGCGGACATCATGAATTAAAAAGAGACGTCCCCGAATTAGCATAGGCAAGGATTCTTTAAGATGCCTCACGACCACTGTAAATCGACCATGAAAAATGAACTACTAGATGTTGGACCCCAATCTCAAATCATACATTTGTCGAAAAGAAATCCTGGGTAACTACTTGAATTCCCACCTATTAACTCCCGAAACTTTCTGGTTATGCACTCCACTGTTGGGGATACAGTGAAGAACAAATATCTCACACAACTAACAAGCCCTATGCTCCAACTGTATCCATCCTTCAACACGTAACCAAGAAACCTTCGGAAATTGTGTACCTCAGACCTTTGAAAACATCTGATATACTAGATGTGGCAATACATCTGATCGCTCTCCCCAGTACTGGGTGTTGTCAAACTACTCATACCACAAAGAGTATTGAAGCGTTTTCGATGTCTGCGACTTCTGGTATTCCGGAACTGAAACGATAAGCACTGTGACAAAAACACCTTGGAGCTCAAATCCCCGGGACACTACCACAACACCTAAATGTCAAGAGGCACCAAGACAGAATCCCCGTCACAATGATATTGGACCGGTTCCACAATACCTGCGTGATCCTAAAAAAGTTGAGTGAAAAGGGATAGAAGAGTGGAGAAAATACCTACATCGGGACTCCTCACCAGAGCGACGAGGGGATAAGGAGTAAAAAGAATTCCTACTCTCTGATATATAGCTAGACTCAAAATAGTTTTTTACTAGACCCAACAACGACAGCGGTTCGATCAATCAAGGGGGCTCCTAAGGTCGATAAGGCTCTCATACCAACTTGTAGCGCCCAAGATGCGATTATATCCCAATCACGTGATGAATTCATGATCAGGGCACAATCTCATTTCGAGTGCATAGCAAGGTGGATATCATTACAACATACCATGTATTGAATAGATGAGAATACAAGATAAAGGCTTACACTCGCCACAAACTACAACATGAATACAACAATTCATCAATACATAGCAATCATCATACAGAAGAGCAGGATCCGACTACGGATGATATCAAAAGAAAAAGAAGAACGATATCCACCCTACTAATCACAGGCTCCTGACCTGGAACATATCCCTTGATCAAAGAGGAACAAGCAGAAGAACTCCAAACAAGCAAGCATCGCTCTCACGTCAAAGCTTCGCCTAACCTGTACCTGCAACTATTGTTGTAGTAATCTGTGAGCCACGGGGACTTAGCAATCCCGTTACCATGGGTATCAAGACTACCAAAGCTTAATGGGTATGGAATGGATAAGAGGTGAGGTTGCAGCAGCACTAAGCATTGTATGGTGGCTAACTTATGGGTACAAGAATAAGATGAGAACCTACGCAACGGTCGCAAACTAGAAATGATCAAGAAGTGATCCTAAACTACTTATGTTCAAACAAAACCCAACCGTGTTCTCTTCTTGACTTACCCGAAAAGAGACAGTCACGGTTACACACGTGGTTGGTGTATTTTATTTCGGGTCTGGTGTCAAGTTCTCTACAACCGGATATTAAAAAATTCCCATCTGCCACATAACCGCAGGCACGGCTCTCAAAAGTTTAAACCCTGCAAGGGTGTCCCAACTTAGTTGACAAGCTCACGATCCGCGGAGACAAACCTCCATCTCAAAACATCCAATCAAACTTGGGATACCGGTGCACAAGACATTTTGACAATGGTAAAACAAAACCAGCAAGACCTCCCGACGTGCCGACACCTTGATAGTAGTTGCGTGCATCTCATCTCAGTCCACGATCGGATGTGTCAAGCTATGAGTAAAACCTATCCTCGAGTTTCCTCATGGTGGCCCCGCAGGTTGCCCAGTTTGGACCAACACTCATGAGGAGCACCGGCCCGGGGTTGTTAACTAAGTCCTCGGGTGATAGCCGGTCCCTATGCAAGTTTTAGTTGTTATTAGGCAAATGGTAAAACCAAAGTTGGGCCTTGCTCGAAGAGTTTTATTCAAAGCAAACTGTCAAGAGGGGCCCATAAACTCTCACCGTGTTACAAACGCAAAATCAAGGAACATACCACCGGTATGATGGAAACTAGGGCAGCAAGAGTGGAACAAAACACTAGGCAAAAGGCCGAGCCTTCTACCCTTTACCAAATATATAGATGCATTAGTTAAATAAGATACATTATGATATCCCTAGATACCCATGTTCCAACATGGAACAACCTGCAATTGCACCTGCAACTAGCAACACCATAAGAGGTGATGAGCAAAGCGGTACCATGGCCAAACAATGGTTTGCTAGGATGGTGGAAAATGTTAGAGGCTGTTTCATGGCATATTGGGAGGCTTGACAAATAAGTGGTAGGTAGCGTGACATAGCGATAGCATCGAGACAACTAGCAAAGCAAAGATAGTAATGGTATCCAAGGTGATGGTCATCTTGCCTGAAATCCTGCTAGGAAGAAGATCGAATCCATGAAGAAGACGAACGGGCGTAGTTGAACGGATCCTCACAATCGCAACATTAACAGAACTATCGAGAAGAAGCAACACCGGAAAGAAGCAAACAACATGGTAAACCAACAAGCATAAACATGGCATGATGCGCAACCAAGTATGATGCATTTTCGGTTTAATGATTCATGGCATGGCAAAGGTTGATGAAACTACAAATTAAGTGGAGCTCAATATGCAATGAGTTGCATATTGATGAAACACCACATTCAAATATTTAGTTAACTCTCATTTATGTACTCAACAATATTAAAGGTTGGTTACACATGGCAAGAGGTGATGCATAATTAAACTAACTATTTGGGCAGGTTTAAATGAGGTCGGAAACAACAAACAACAATTCCGGTAAATCCCCACATGTCATGTAGCAATTTAATGCAAACAACAATTTTTTAAGATTTTAAATGTTGTTATCATGATGCGGATGACATATACAAGTTTTATGCAATTTTATAAAAATGCTGACATGGGCATGTTATGAAGCATTTAGTCACCATGGCTGAAAGAAAGGGGTGCCACGACAACGACAACAGAAATGGTGCCACGACAACATTCCAATGGTCCGACAACTCGTCGAGATGTCGGTGCAAAAGAAAGTGTGGAAGTGTTCTGCAAAAGATGGTGGTGTGATCCCAGCAACCGGGTTCCCACAGGTCGACGGCATGGCAAACAAGGAGGAACATGCAACGTACAATTTGTTCATGAACATCGCATACAACATGCATTAATTCTTAGAAGGTCGTCTCGGTGAATATACCTTTGAAGCGTGCATTTTCAGGCAGAACGAGTTCAATGCGGTGTAGACGAAAGTAGTGGTACACGACATTGGTAGAGGAAGTAGTGGTTCACATTTCGCAGTTGTACACACCCCGTAGATGATTGACGTCGTCGGCGCGAGCGCCATGGCCGGAGGCCAAGGTAGTGGTCGAGGGGATCGGGTGTGGGGCACTGCCCCTCTGCGTGCGTGTGTTGTGTGGCGGAGGTAGAGGGAAATACGAGAGGGAGAGGGTGAGGGGATCGATCAGAGATGAGGAGGGGATAGGGGCTAGGGTTTAGGTGCAGCTGGGCCTAGGTGGGCCGGTGCTGTGGGCTAGGCCGAGCTGTGGTAGCTGGGAGGTCCAGTTGGGCTGGCTCTCTTCTCTCTCTCTCTCTCTCTCTCTCTCTCTAATTCTAACAGAAAAGCATTAGAGAGAAGAAAAAGGAAGAGGGGCTAGCGAAGGAATTTGAGCATGGGGTTAGTTTTCCCCGACTCATAAAAATGAGATTGATCCAAGGAAATAGAAGTGAGCATGGGCGTGAAGTTGAATTCAAACTCATTTGAATTAATTCAAATGAGTGTGAGAAGGAAGTGGGTATTTGGTAGGTCAAAAAATGTTGATAATTTTGGTGGGGCTCGGGAAAATGATGAAAGAATTTAGGGAAAAGTTTGGAGACGAAACTTGAAGCAGAAAAGGCACGGAATTATTTTGCAAGCGCGTTTATGGGTGATTCCGAAATACTGGAATATTTATTAGCTCCCTAATAATATTGGGAGGATAAGGTATATGTTATTGATGTCGCTTGAACCTACGTTGGTATTTCCCCAAAGAGGAAGGGATGATGCAGCACAGCGACGGTAGGTATTTCCCTCAGATATGAAACTAAGGTTATCGAACTAGTAGCAGAACCAAGCAACACAACATAGAAAGCCCCTAGACACAGATAAAAATCCTCGCAACCCGACGTGTTAAAGGGGTTGTCAATTCCTTTTGGGTAACGGTGCCAGAAATTGGTGCGTGACGATAAAAAGGTTGTAAATATTGATAGATAGAACACCAAATAAAATAAATTGCAGCAAGGTATTTTGGGGTTTTTGGATTAATAGATCTGAAAATAAAAGAAAATAAGAATAGATCGCAAAGGAAAATATATGAGAAAGAAGACCCGGGGGCCGTAGGTTTCACTAGTGGCTTCTCTCGAGAAAAAATAGCAAAGCGGTGGGTGAACAAATTACTGTTGGGCAATTGATAGAACTTCAAATAATTATGACGATATCCAGGCAATGATCATTATATAGGCATCACATCCAAGATTAGTAGACCGACTCCTGCCTGCATCTACTACTGTTACTCCACACATCGACCGCTATCCAGCATGCATATAGTGTATTAAGTTCATGGATAAATGGAGTAATGCAATAAGAATGATGATATGACGTAGACAAGATCTATCTATGTAGATATAGACCTCGTCCTTTTATCCTTAGTAGCAACGATACATATGTGTCGTTTCCCTTTCTGTCACTGGGATCAAGCCCCGTACGATCAAACCCGCTACAAAGCACCTCTTCCCATTGCAAGATAAATAGATCAAGTTGGCCAAACAAAACCCAAATATCGGAGAAGAAATACGAGGCTATAAGAGATCATGCATAAAAGATATCAAAGAAACTCAAATACTTTCATGGATATAAAAAGATAGATTTGATCATAAACTCGAAGTTCGTCGATCCCAACAAACACACCGCAAAAGAGTTACATCACATGGATCTCCAAGAGACCATTGTATTGAGAATCAAGAGAGAGAGAGAGAGAGAGATGAAGCCATCTAGCTACCAACTACGGACCCGAAGGTCTACAAAGAACTACTCACGCATCATCGGAGAGGCACCAATGGAAGTGGTGAACCCCATCCGAGATGGTGTCTAGATTGGATCTGGTGGTTCTGGACTCTGCGAAGGCTGGATGAATATTTCGTCGACTCCCCTGGGGTTCTTGAAATATTGGGGTATTTATAGAGCAAAGAGGCGGTCCAGGGGGCACCCGAGGTGGGCACAACCCAGCAGGGCGCGCCTGGGCCTCCTGGCGCGCCCTGGTGGGTTGTCCCCTCCTCGGGACTCCCCCCAGGTGCAACCAGGGCCCAACATGTTCCTTCTGGTCCGTAAAAAATCTTCATAAAGTTTCGTGGCATTTGGACTCCGTCAGATATTGATTTTCTGTGATGTAAAAAACACAAAAAAAACAGGAACTGGCACTTGGCACTATTTCAATAGGTTAGTACCAAAAAATGATATAAAATAACTATAAAATGATTATAAAATATCCAAGATTTATAATATAACAACATGAAACAATCAAAAATTATAGATACGTTGGAGACGTATCAGCATCCCCAAGCTTAACTCCTACTTGTCCTCGAGTAGGTAAGTAATAAAAACAGAATTTTTGATGTGGAATGCTGCCTATCATGTGATATCATATTATTTTCTTTATAGCATGGACAATTGGACTTTTATATTGTTTCAAAGCAATAGTCTAGTTTTGGCATGATAATTTAGATACTCAAGCATATCAACAAGCAACCATGTCTTTCAAAATATCAACGCTAAAATAAGTTATCCCTAGCCCATCATGCTCAAACATTGATCCATTCATGAAACACACTCAAATATTAGCAACACCCAATACTTAAGTACGATCATATTGCCTCCTAGTTTTAGCTTTTATAAGAGAAGATGGAGACTCAAAATAAAAATTGCATATAGTAAAAGAAAGGCCCTTCGCAGAGGGAAGTAGGGATTTGTAGAGCTGCCAGAGCTCAAAGCAAAAAACTTAGAGATAAAAACATTTTGAGAGGTGTATCCATCCCACCAACGAAAATGACTTAGAGTTCCCAATACTTTCCATGCATAGATATATCATAGGAGGTTCCCAAACAGAAACTAAAGTTTATTCCTTTTTCCACCATACTTTCACTTTACATGGCTAACCATATCCACGGGTGCCATCCATACCAACACTTTCCAAGGAATTTATTATTTGACAACATAAAGTAAATTCATTTTTTTGCATTTCGGGACTGGGCATCCCTAATACCTTTGCCTTACTCTTGTACAATGACAAGTGAACAAACACTCATCTTGAGAATAACACATCTAGCATGGAAAATATGAGCCACCCCTCACCGCTCCACGAGCGAAACAAACACACAAAAGAGAAGTTTATTTTGAAAATTAGAGATGGCACATGCAAATTTGCTTAGAACGGCAAAAGAATACTACATATAGGCAGATATAGTGGACTCATGTGGCAAAACTGGTTTAAAGGTTTTTGGATGCACAAGTAGTGATCATACTTAGTGCAAAATGAAGGCTAGCAAAAGATTGGGAAGCGACCAACTAAGAAACGAATAATCTCATAAGCAAGCATTAAGCATAGATAACATTGAATAATGCACGACACGTAGGATATAATTTCATTGCATGACTATTGACTTTCGTACTTGCATATGGAATCACAAACCTTAACACCAATATTCTTACTAAATCATAATTACTCATCAACATAACTCACATATCACATCATCATATCTCAAAACTATTACTAAGAATCAAGTTTACTTTGTCCAATGACCTTCATGAAAGTTTTTATTATATCCTTCTTGGATATCTATCACTTTGGGACTAATTTTCATGTATTTCTTTTAACAAGCTCCAACAAATATAAGTGAAGATCATGAGCATAATAAATTTTCATTCTCTAAAATTAATTTAAGTGAAGCAAGAGAGAATTTCTTAAAATTTTACCAACTCTCAAATAAATCTAAGTGAAGCAAGAGAGCATTTCTTCAAAAATACTAAAGCACACCGTGCTCAAAATTATATAAGTGAAGCACAAGAGCAAGTCCATTGCTCATAAAAAGTTAAGTGAAGCATAGAGAGCAATTCTAACAAATCATGACATAATTTTGGCTCTCTCGAATATGTGTGTCTAGCAAGGATTGATAACTTAAAACACTAAATAAAACAAGCAAAGACTCATATCATACAAGACGCTCCAAGCAAAACGCATATCATGTGATGAATAAAAATATAGTTTCAAGTAAAATACCGATGATCGTTGGCAAAAAGAGGGGATGCCCCTCGGGGGCATCCCCATGCTTAGTTGGTTGCTCATTTTTGGATAATAGATTGGGATGCGAGGGCATCCCCAAGCTTAGGCTCTTCCATCCTTCCTTCATCCCTCGTAAGATAACCCAAAACTTGAAAACTTCAATCACACAAAACACAACAAAACCTTCATGAGATCCGTTAGTATAAGAATAATAAATCACTACTATAAGTATTGTATCAAACCAATTCATATTTTGTTTTTGTATTATATCTATTGTATTCCAAATTTTCTATGGCAAAAACTCATCAAAGAAAACAATAGAGCCATCAAAATAAGCACACAACACAAAGAAAACAGAATCTATCAAAACAGAACAGTCTGTAGCAATATGACTATTTAGAATACTTCTGTAATTCCAAAAATTCTGAAAAATTATGACGACCTGAAAAATTGTATATTGATCTACTGCAAGTGGAATAGGTATTTTATCGCTCTCTGGTAAAAAATTAAAATTAATTTCGTGAGCATAAAAGTTTCTGTTTTTTCAGCAAGATCAAACAACTATCACCCAACACTACAAAAAAATACACTTCCGTGATGATACGTGTTTGTCACAATAGGTCGCTTTTTTGTCATGCATGTACATCCATGAAAAATTTATGACAGAATCAAGATAGTCATACCTGTGCTATCGTAGAAGTGTTCCATGACATTACCAAAATTATCATCACGGAAGTGTCCACTTCCATGACGATAAATCGCGCGTCACAGAAGTGCTTTCATCAAGGGTGACCGACACGTGGCATCCACCATAACGGAACACCGTTAAGCTATCGGGTCGGGTTTTGGATCTGATAACCCGTTAACAGCCCCGACTAATGGGGATTTTCCACGTGTAAAATCATCATTGGCTAGAGGAAACATGTGTCGGCTCATCGTCGGGACAGATGTCATCCACTCACTAGACAGAAGGCGCCTATGATACATCGACACATGGCACGGCCCAACAAGTTTAAATGGGCCGGCCCAACTAGAGGCCCACAAGATTTTGTGGACCATAATGGGCCGGCCCAGCTAAAGGCCCATGAAATTTTGCGGACCATAATGGGCTGGCCCAGCTAAAGGCCCACAAGATTTTGTGGCCATAATGGGCTGGCCCAGGTAAAGGCCCATAAGATTTTTTGTGCCATAATGGGCTGGCCCAGGTAAAGGCCCACAAGATTCTTGCGGGTCATAATGGGCCGGCCCAGCTAAAGGCCCACGAGATTTCGCCGACATTAATAGGCCGGCCCAGCTGTAGGCCCACAAGATTTTGAGGACCCTAGTAGGCCGGCCCATTAACTGGATGCCATGTTTTGGGCCAAATGCCAGCCCATATTTGATCTGGTCCATTAATGGCCTGCCACGCTCTGGGCCTAATAGTGGCCCATATGAGATCCGGCCCGTTAAAAGCCTACCATGTTCTGGGCCAAATTACAGCCCAGATCAGGTCCGGCCCTTTAAGAGGCTTTGGGCTCAATTATGGCCCATATCAGATTTGGCCCGTCAACTGGACATTATGCTTTTGGGCCCACTTGCTAAAGGCCCACTTAGTAATTCGACCTGATATTAGTTTTGGCCTATTAAGGGCCCGTTTAACATTTTGGCCCTATATTAATTTCGGCCTGTTAAAAGCCCTTCATATAGTTGGGCCTAACTACGGCCCGGTTTGCATCCGTCCTGCTCACAACCGATATCTGATTGGGCCAAACAAGGACCCAGACAATTTTGGCCTGTTAAAAGCTCGTGATTTGATTCGCACAATCATGGGTCGGGGTTCATTTCGGGATGTTGCGTAACTAGTAGGAATTAAGAACAAACCTACTCTATACAATAAAGAAATTATGGCATAGTAACTAAGAATAAACCTACACTACACAATAAATGATTTAAGGTATATTACATCCACTTGGCATCAAAGTTCGCCACCAGTGATCATAAAGCGCAATGAAGAAGCAGATTGCAAAAATTGGGCACCATTGCAGCGTAACAAAATAATACTGAACCAAGACCACTTCCAAGACAGTTCAAGAAAGGTTGGCCTTGCGGGGGAACTGCTGCGCAAGCTGCTGAGCAAGGCTGTGAGACCAGCCTAGCATGTCGTTCATAGCTTCCAGGTGTAGCTGTTTAGCGATGAGGTTCTCATTGGTGTTCTCCGCAATCTTTCTTAGAGATATGACTTCAAGTCGAAGTTGAGTTGGAGAATGCCTTTCTGCTAGAACTTGGGACTGAAGAAGTCGAATTGATTTAGACAATGAATTCTGTGAGCTTGTCTGACTGTTAGTCTCAAGTAACTTGAACACTGCATCAAGATAAGACTTTGGGGTTGTCTCGCTATCTTCAAGATGTTTTGCCTTCTTTGCTGCAATATATGTTGGGTTTGTCTCATAGCCTTCAGCAGACTTGTGCATGCCATCAGGCATATCACCCTGAAACAAAGCAGAGAGATGACATGTTTTGCACGTGTATAAACAAAGATGATAACTATTCTGTCAATTCTATCCAATTTCAAATTAGAAAATAAAGAGTATGTTCAAAATATCAATAGCACAATTTGGCATTGTTCATAATGCGGGCAGCTTCACCACACTACTGGATTACCATGTCAACATAACAAGCATAGATGAAGGGCAAAGAAAATCAGTGTATCTATTTTGGATAATGTGCATGGCATGTTGTTCATATCATCAGCCACATCAGTAAGATAAAACAGGAGATGACAAGGTGCAAACGTGGGCTGCTTCACCACACACTGGATTATAGATCCACAAAAACAAGCATACATATAGGGAGTATTAAGTAATGTGCATGGTATGAATAAGGAATTTGGTTTTACAAGTAAAACTTAGAACTTACGGTTCTTACGAACATGCATTTTGGTAGAAACAATAAACTAAACAACAGTAAAAGATAGGGAGTATGAGCAAATTAAACAGCAATTGAGGATAAAGGCTTTAGAAGGACTGACTTACATTAATAGTTAGCACCGGCTTTATAATGCCCTTCTCCATGGCAAGGGAAGGATAACTCAAGAATTTTAGCACAGAATCTTCTTAATAAGCATTGCATGTACTCTACATTTTGTAGAGAGTAATTATAGATATGATAATACTGGAAGGGATAGAGGATAATGAAGATAAGATGCAGATTGATGCTACATAATCAACTACCAATCCCTGGAAGTACAAGCGTTACAGGAAAAAACGTACTGACAAGAGCAATGGGTTACACTTTTGCACTGGCATTGTATGTGTATTCTACTTGTTGGTAAGATTAAATATAAATCTGATCTTTTTTAGTAAATGGTGGGCGAGGGAGATAATATGCAGAATGCTAAAAAATGAACCAATCCCTCTTCCCATAATACAAGAGTGTTTTGAACACTAGTGTACTGTACAAAACGTTCTTATATTATGGGACGGAGGGAGTAGCTGTTAATGTAAGTACAATGATAGACCATGTTCAGTCCTTACAAGAGGACTGCAGAGCTAAACCTCTTCAAAAGCATTGGTTGATTCTAAATTTATGTAAGAGTCCATACGGATCTTATAATGTCCACCAAATGGACGATTACGAGGCTAACATGTGCAGTGATGCTACATAATCAAACAGCTATGAAAGTAGGTATGGTCATACAGGGCAAGAGGTACTCACAAGAGCAATGCAGTGTGCAGTATAGTTGCGAGATTCTGTGGTCCCTTGAGAACGAATGTTCTTCTGCTAACAGTTTTCATACAAGTGAGACATTAAGGCAAATGCAGAAATGTAGTTTAAATTGTGATGTGATATCATAGACAGTACCTTACGCTGCAGCTGAGACCAATGTGTAACAAGGTTATTCCAGTCACCGTCGGATAAATGTAGCACCGGAGACTTTATAGAAATTTCATTCAGAGGCTTGCCATCGAAGTGCGCTTGCCTCAGGTAGGAATGATACTTCATCAACGAGTGATTGAAAAGTGCAACCAACCCTTGCTCGTCATCACAATCCAGTTTGCGCCTCGCCTATTTAAAAGAATGAAATCTTGTGTCTTTTGTCAGCAGAAACATATGTAGTAATGACCATGAATAACATTAGTACATTACTTACGCGTAAGTTGCGGAGGAAGACTGGAAATTGTTCTGTGTCTGCGGTATAATCTTTCCATGAAGGAAAGATGCGCACAAAGTTCCTGACAACAACATAAGCTTCGTCTTCTAAACTGGGAAGAAATGGAACAGGGGTTCTATTTGCTGCAATTGGGGCTCTCTCTGGTTCGAAAAGGGATTTGGCAACTGGATTTGGTGTACTCTTTGCTGGAATGGGGGTTTTGCGTCGTACAGCTGGTGCTATGTCAACTGGCATAATCATACTGTTTGCTGTAGTTGGGGTCTGCTGAGTTGGGGCATCAGAAATGACCAGTGCAGTGGGGCTAGAGTCTGCTAGAGTTGGGGTATTTTGTGGGTCAGGTGATATTGCAACTACACCTAATGGGCTATTTGATTTATCAGGTGCCACTACCTTTTCCAAATACTTTGCTTGTGCTCCTCCACGATCAGCAATCGCCCTCTTCCTTTTGAATGTCTGATACACAAGAACAACATTTGAATGGATAAATATGGTATGATGGCAGATGGAATATGTACTGAAAATGGATAGGTAGGGCGTATTCACATACACGATGTGTAAACTAAGCTAATGGCAGTTCAACAAAGTAGAAGCAATGCAAAGCATCAGTTGCAAGATATGTGCGAGAAATGTAACCTTGGAAAGTTAGAGCAAGTACCTTGATGGGTGAATAAGATAGGGCATCTTCCTCTGACTCCTCCACTAGGGAGCTACATTGACTTAGGTCTCCCTCTAGCTCAGAATCACTGTTAGGATCATATTCTGAGCATGAATCTGTAGGTGGAGAGTGTTTGCATTGCATCCAGATTTGATGTCAGTCCCTTAATGCCAAGTTTGACAGCCATGGCATTGTTCTGCTTTATTCTTATCATGCGCGCAAGCTCATAATCATTATGATGCTGTTCAGAATCTGAGATTCATGAAAACATAAAAGTAGTCAGATTATCTATGGAATGCATTGCGGTTTCAACTCGGAGAGTGTCTCCCTATAAACCCCTGCATATGCAAAGTTCACCTCCCCAACCGTGCTGACCAGACCACACACAGAGATACACACCCGAGCGGCGAACATGCATTTTAGAAACTAATTTAGGAACATTTAGCTGACCAATTAAACAACACTGTTTTAATAATATCAGATTCGTATTTGAACAACTAAGCTTGTTTAGCTTGATGGGTGGAGCAGTGTTATTATGACATGAAGCATGTATTCTGATCGTATAGTGATCATAAAAGGGGGAAACTCTAAGCATATATTTTTTTAGCAAAAGAGGATTTCCCCTCTGATTTCTATTAAAGAAACCACCACGGAACCAACATGATCAACTAAACCCTAAGCATGATCAATTAAACCGTATTATGGCTGTGCCATGGCAGATTTGAAGCTGCAAACCGGAGAAATGATATTTAGCATCCATTGTTTGCTTCGAACTAAGAACTAAATTCTAAGAGCTGAAAATAAAGTAGAGTAACCAAGTTAAAATCTATTTTCTGGTTGAGATCAAAAAGTTGAGGAGATATGAAGTACCACCTCTCTTGCGGCGCCGTGTAGGCATCGGGGGTGCGATGGCTATCGGTGGCGTTGAAGCAGATCTGCGACGGTAGACGGGTGCATCAGGGGATAAGTCCCGTTGCAGTGGAAGAGAAGGTCGTGTGAGCGGCCCCGACAAAGAGGACGACGATGCCGATGAAGCGAGAGGACGCGATGCAAGGCTATTGGTCCGTCGTTGTGGATGAGAAACATCCATCACTAGCAGTGGACGACGCGGTCTTGGTAGGCACTCCGGCATGGTGGAGGACGGTGGCGATGGATGTGGTGGAGGACGGCGGCGATGGATGGGGTGGCGGACGGAGGCTGGTGTGGGAATGGGGTGTTCTAGCGCAGATGGTGTATGAATGGGAAAATGGAGGGAGAGGTACGGGGAACCATGTTTTTGGGACGCGCCTATCTGAAATATGGGAAAGTTACGAACTTATCCCCCGTTTCAAATTTGGACGTCTCGTCGGTTGGGGATAGGACGGTAATCTCGCATCTCCCAAATATTTTCCGGTAACTATTTCGGGCGAGGAGAGGGTGTTTTGCCGCCCACGGTTGGCGCCCATGGTGTATGAACGGGGCTAACAGGTAGGGCGGTTGTGTCACGTCTGATGGAAGTTACACATCTGCCCCTATTTAAAATATTAGCCTACATCTATTTCGGACGAGGAGAGGGTGTTTTGTCGCCCACCGTGTATGAATGGGGAATGGAGGGAGAAACAGAGGTCTTTCGGACGAGCTTGAATCAAATGAGTTTTGCCGCCCATGTTTGACGCCCATCGTGTCGGAATGGGCTCAGAGGCGGTCGTGTCACGTCTAATTGAAGTTACTAACCTACCCCAATTTAGAGCAGTGGAAATTGGGCCGATGGATTGTCCGTGTAATGGGTAGACAGTAATTTCCATCTTCCAAACACTTGGCTTCGGGCAACTGATGTGGGAGTGGACATTTTGCTGGTTCTTTCGAATTTTGGGACAATAAGCATCCACGTTTACCCTGGCAACTAAATTCGAATCCATTTTGTATTCCTATATGAATATTTATAAATCATTCTATGTGTTTTTATATATCTTCAAAAGGACGACAAAGATGTATTCCACTGTCATATATGAATATGGTTTACAAATGCCGATACTCAAATTCATAAACTAGAATCCAGTTTAAGGTGAATTCGAATATTTGGAACACTTCATGTCCAACTCAAATGTCACACGCAGCATAATGTGTACTCCCATTTAGATATGTACACAATCGATGTATCAAGATTCAAATACTGAGTCAATCAACCAAGAATGTATGGAACTAACAGACATATAAACACTTATAGAGTATATGGATCAATAATATCAACTAACATACATAAGCCAGGCCACTGTACTTTTTTTGGCTACAACATCATCCTTTTTTTAGCCAGCATCTTGGCCCTTTCCGATGCGTGCCACTTATGGTCCATCTATACTACTATTGCTGAATGCACATTCAGCCCGATTGGCATATTTGTAGGTCTGGCACAGCAATCCAAATGAAATGTCTCCGAGTCTTATCAATTAATACAGACTTGTGCTCAAATAAATTTACAAATAAAAAACAAAAAAATAATTATTACATGATCTCTAAAACAAATGGTTTGATTGATTACATGAACAGACAACACAAAGATTATTCAACCATGGAAAGAACATTTCACCTATGATTTACCAAGTAGGAATTTAATTTCTTTTTTTCTTCAGGACCTTAACAATCTGGTCAGTCTTAGCTTGCTTCGTTTTGAAATCCACCAAATATTTAATGGTTGTCTTGAGTATGCTTGTGATTGTGATGTTTGCTTCCTCAACATGTCAACTTCATCTATAAGTGCAGAAGCAGAATCTCTTTCTACCACTAGTTTAGCCTCTAGAGCATCAGCTGTTGGCAATTCATAATGCACGATTGGGCCGGTGCCACTGCTGTGGGATGATGCAACGTCCATGGGGACCTTGTTCTTTGATCTTGGGCTAACCTGTTTTTCCATTAAAGTTCCGATTGGATTCAAAAAAGTTGAAGTTAGCAAAACATCTCAACTGGGAGTTATAACAGCAAACCAGTTAAACAAACAAGGAATTAAAGAGTTTCAATTGGATGCTGAAAAGTAGTTATTAACATCATTGTAACCCGCTGTTGCAGCATCAAAGCAGTTAAACAAACAAGTAGATATTTAAGTTAAGGCAAACAGGTAATTCTTAACAGTAAGTATCAAACACATAGATAGGCGCAGTCTACAATATGATTAACAGGCTGTGCCATTATGTAGTCAGTAGCAAACTAAATTAAGCCAAGCAACATAATTGAACAATTTTGCAATAGGTGGCTAACTAAAATTCCGAGAAGCGGGTAACTAAACTTACGCTAGTTCTTTGTACAGGCACACTGCAACTTCTTTTTCGCTTACAAGGTTGTACGAAGGAGTTCATGGAATCAATTGCTTGGATACGCAGTCCCAATACTTCTTTCTTCTCACACTGCATGGGTAAGTCGAATGGTTAATCTGGTAAGATGGTGCGTCCTTGATATGTTATATGAGGACGTGTAGTCAGACTAGTTGTAGCCAAACACATCACACTGGCTTTTATTGTATATTTCATGCGATTACTTTTGGCATATCAAGATCTAAGCAATCTACAATAGGATGAAAAGACTGGCATCCTTCACATTATTGGCGAACTCAGTTCATAGAAACAAGCAATTCAACCATTCTGTGGGTAAATCAAAAGCGCCACTGGAATATTTTTCACTATCCAATCATACACGCAAAAAGGGGTGACGCCACCATAGGGGCTGGTATGGGCGGCCGCCTCAGGTGGCTGGAAAGTGTGCACCTAGTTTGAGTCGTCCAGGTTGGCCCATGCTAGTTTTGTTTGTCCCAACGCACGAGCAGGCAATGTAAAAATGAAGAAAAATGTTTCAATTTGGATGGGCCAATAACATAAGTGCAAGCCAGGCCCTATGGCAGGCTCGCGGCCCAAACGAGCACCTCCCATATCGATCGACAGCAGGAAAAATCCCAATTCATTCGCTCCAGCCTCCAGTCTGGTTCGCTCCTAACCTAGTCGCCGCTGGACAGACCGACACAGCACTTCCTCGCGCCCTCGTTGGAGGGCGGTCGCCGGGCTTCAAGCGAACGGAAGGACAAGAAGATGAAGATCCAACCCTGGGTGTAGCCTGTGTGGGAGGCAGCAGCGGCAGCACGGGCATGGCATCGAGCTTGCGCAAACGGACAGTCGCAGCTTGCAAGAGTAGCATGCGCAACGAGCAGGTACATCACATCCCTGATTATATCTAATTCAACTCTTCAATTTTTGGCCAATAGTTAAACCTGACGGTGTTGTAAAACTGCTTGTATGTAGGGAATCTATGAGAAAATGAAACCAATTTCTACTTATTTTATAACTCCCCCAGTCAATACTGAACTGACTAAATCTGATGTATCTAATCAAGTTTCCGGTGCAAACATACAAGCTCATGTTGTTCTTGAGCCTGAAGTGTCTAATGAACAGACTGCTAATGAAGGATTTGATGCAACCATTTTACATGCTCCTGGTGATGAACATATAGTGTCTAATGAGGGATCTAATGCAAGCATTTTGCAGGCTCATTGAAGGATTTAGTGTCTAATGATGATCTACTATGTTGAGAGAAACAGAGATTTGCAGGCCTTGATGACAAGCAAATTATAGTGCATATTCATAGCTTGAGGAAACATCGAGGCCATCTACCAGAAAGTCCCCGTATCATGACAACATAGCATAAATACTTTTCTAATCTGTTGTTTGAAACTATTGGCATACTTGTGCAGGATAGATATATTGATATGCAGTTTGCGCACTGGTTATACGTGCAATTACACTTCGATATTTTCAGCCAGAGAACGAATAATTCAAGCAGGTACAGACCATGTTTGTAGTCCCTGTACACCATGTTGCATTTTGTGTTTTTTGGTGCTTGCATCATTTAGTGTTTATAATCTGAACTACTTTGGATCATTAGCTGGTTTTCGAAGTGCATGTAGCTTCACATTTCTCAAGATATGTTGATTTCTGGAGTGCAAGTGCCTTCGTATTTTTTAAGTTAAATGTTCGCCCCTGGTAACTTGAATTCGTGGATCAGCCACTGCACACAAATCATACACGAATGCCAGTATGAATTAAATGAAATGCAAGGACATACGCTAGCTCGTTGTACAGGCTCATTGCAGCTCTGCTTGCGCTTGGGATGTTCCATGTACAAGTCCATGTTACCACTTGCTTGGATGTGCAGGCCTTGTGCTCCTTGCATCCCCCTCTGCATTTTTGACATGGCGAATGCTTGATCAAATAAGAGGAATCGACCTTGATGTTGTACCGGAGGACAGATACTTACAAGGTTATACGGGTGTGCATGATGTGTACCAGATCCCATAGCGCCGTCATGCTTCACTAAAATATGGATTTGCTTGTTTCAGATGATATCTCCAGAAGAAATAAGAGTTAAGGTCAGAGTTGCATAGGCGTGTAAGCTAAGAGAGCAGTGAAAGGATATCCAAACATCGTTGGAACAGTGCACAAGGGAGTGATGTGTGGATACCTAGTTCGGGCCGGCGTTTGGGCATGCTCGCCTAGCTAGAGTGTGGGTCACTTCAGAGCCGATGAGGGTGATGCGCTGGCGTTGGCTGGCCGCGCACGGATGCAGATCTTGAGTGGCAGCGGAGCGCTACGATGCGGTGGACGAGACCATTGGTGAACCCCCAACGGCCTTGGGGGCGGAGGTGCAATGATGTGCTCGGTGAAGTAGCCCCGGTGAGCTGGGAGACGGCGTCGGTGAAGCGCACCCGATGCAGTGGAACTCGGTATTTGTGAGGCACGTCGGTTGCGGCGGCCGACGTTGTCGGTGGACCACCCGGTGCGGTGGACGAGGGCGTAGATGAGGTAGCTCCGGTGCGGTGGTGAAGCGCGACCGTCGTCTTCATCATCGTCGTATGGCACAGAGGTGGGGAATGGTGGGGAAAGAGACGAGATGAGGGGCGATTCGAGGGTTGGCGGCGAATTAGGGATTTGAGCAATCTGGGCGCGGAAGGGGACGGTGGAGAAGAGAGATTTTGCAGGGCTGGAATTGGGGCCGCCAGATATTTCAATCCGAAATGTGGAAGCGCGAACTTATATTGTCATCATCCTTTTTTGGGGGGTGAGGGGGGTGGGTGGCTGGGTGCTACGCGTTCGTCCGACAACGCGACCACCCCAACAGGACTATGCTTCGGTTGCTTAAGGCACCTGCCTTTGTGTCCATGACATATGGGCCCAACAGATGGCTGGCCCACATGTCAGTGACCCAAAGGCAGTTGCCTTTAAGGCACCGAAGCAGCGTCCACCCCGACACGACCCTGGTTTGCCTGGTGCGCCTACATTTGAGAATGCAAACGAATCTTCTTTCATTTGTAAACGAATCTGTATGTATTACCATGCCCGTGTTTTCCTTGCAATAATTAGTCATTCGAAACGAGATACTCCATCCGTTCACTTTTGTAAGTCGTTTCAGACAACTTAAAATGAACTGTTTTGCACATTGTCTGAAATGTCTTCAAGGTCTTATAAAAGTGAACAGAGGGAGTCCTATAAATTCATTAATGAGGAGTTATTTGAAAAAAAATTGAAACGGTACCCACGCTAACGTGGATTAGAGTGTGTGTCACATAATTAGTTATTTGAATTAGAGTGTGTGTCATGTAGTTAGTTATTTGAATTAGAGTGTGTGTCACGTAGCGATCTCCAATTCTAACGTGGATTTTGCATTTCACTGTATCCATGCTACTTTTTTAATACAAATTCATATGTATATGATGAACACCATGGTAGTGAGAAAACTTTTGGATGGATTCAAACATATGACCTACAAAATAGCACAACAAACTGAGTCAATGTCAACTTTTCGAAACTTAGTATGGCACGAATTCGAAATAATTACATGTATGCCTGGTCCTTGGTTCAAATCTTATAATGTACACCGAATTGAAACATTGATATTAAGTCTCGTACTATGTACATTCAAATGTTGTTTTTAGCCCCCCCCCCCGCCCCCCCGCACAAACCCTACATACTTCTTGTATCGGTCAATCTTCCTCTCCTAACCACCTTAGGAAGCTATCAGTTTCCAACACACATTCATTTTTTCTCTCCATGTTTCGATCTCTTAGTCTCTCAACTACACAACCCCTTTTTCCACTCTGTTACCAAATGTATTTACCTCACACACCCGCCATTGCACCCCATGCCGAGCTCTCTCTCTCCCCCCTCTCCCTCTCACCCTCTCGCGCTAAATACATGCATTGCCTATCTAGCCCCCCAACCTCTCGTGCATGCGCACACACGCACGTTGTATATCTAGGTCACTCCCTCGAGACTGTCTCACTCTTTCTTCCACACGGCGGGCCACACTCGCTCAATCTCGCTCTCTTGATCTAAGTCTCGTTTAACCTCGTTTTCTTTCACACACACAAATGATATATCTCCCTATTTGGGCCTCGATCGACACACTCTATACTCTCTCACGCAGATTGTCTATCTAGGTCAGTCCATCCAAGCCGCCACCACTCTTTCAACCTCATGGTGGGTGTAACGCCCTCGATGCGGCTATATCTCCCACGTGTCGAAGCACGACTTAGAGGCATAACCGCATTGAAAGCAATGTCGCAAGTGAGGTAATCTTCACACAACCCATGTAATACATAAGGGAAAGAGATACATAGTTGGCTTACAATCGCCACTTCACACAGTTACATGAATAAAGCATTACAACATCCAAATACAATCAAGGTCCGACTACGGAACCAAAATAAAAGAAGAACCCCAAATGCGACAAGGTCCCCGATCGACCCCAACTGGGCTCCACTACTGATCAACTAGAACGAAACAACACAAGGACAAGATCTTCATCGAGCTCCTCCTGAGCTGGGTTGCGTCATCTGTACGGACTCATTGGCACCTGCAAGCTGGTTTTGGAAGTATCTGTGAGTCACGGGGACTCAGCAATCTCGCACCCTCGCGATCAAGACTATTTAAGCTCATGGGTAAGGTAAAAGTATGAGGTGGAGCTGCAACAAGCGACTAGCATATATGGTGGCTAACATACGCAAATGAGAACGGGAAGAGAAGGCAAAGCACGGTCGATAAAAGTATGATCAAGAAGTGAACCTAAAACAACCTACGTCAAGCATTACTCCAACACCGTGTTCACTTCCCGGACTCCGCCGGAAAGCGACCATCACGGTTACACACGCGGTTCATGCATTTTAATTAAGGTCAACTTCAGATTTTCTACAACCGGACATTAACAAATTCCCATCTGCCCATAACCGCGGGCACGGCTTTCGAAAGTTCAAATCCCTGCAGGGGTGTCCCAACTTAGCCCATGACAAGCTCTCACGGTCAACGAAGGAATAGACCTCCTCCCGAGACATTCCGATCAGACTCGGTATCCCGGTTCTACAAGACATCCTCGGGATGGATGCAAGCCCTCTTTCCAAGTTCTTATCAATTCCTTTCTTTTTAATCGGAGTGCTGCCCGAAGTTGTTTCTTCCTTGTTTCCTCTTTGCTAACGGAGTGCTTTCAACTTCATTTATCTCTGTTGTATTCTTTTCTCGAAATGGCTTAACCTTTTCAAGGTTCTTTGGTTTCACTCGTTTGTCAAAGAAGAAACTTAGTTTTACCTCTTCTCTTTCTCTTCCGTTTGCCCTCCGGTGCCATTCTAGATCTCGGGACGAGATCCTCTCATAGTGGTGGAGTGTTGTAACACCCCGAGACCGTTGTGTCAGGTGTCTTCGAGTTATTCGCTGATGTTGCCAGGTCATTTGCTTGCGTGTTGCATTTCATCATGTCATCATGTGCATCGCATCATCATGTTTTTCAAAACTTGCATCCGTCCGGATTCCCTCAGTTTCTCTCCATTGTCCGTTCTGAGCCCAGACACACTTGCACACGCCCGCGATATGTCCGAAATATTATTTTATAAGTGGCCGGAAAATGTGCTCGGAATGGGTTGAAAGTTGGCGTGCGGTGTTGTTTTGTTGTCAATAGACCGCCTGCCAAGTTTCATCGCATTCGGAGTCCGTTTGACGCCCCAACGGATAACTATAGCTGCAGTATAGCCGGTCTTTTCGTCGGACGCTTTCGGTCTTCGGAAGCTGCTACCGGGCCTCTCTCTCTCCTCTCTTCTCAGCCCATCTCTCTCTAGCACAGCCCACAAACCCCACCTATTTCCCCTCCGTCCGGAGCCGTCCGATCGTGAACGACTACACCGCTTGACCCGAACCGTTCCGATAACGCACGCTTCGAAGGTATAACCCTGAGACGACCGCCCATGTACGAATGTTTGTGTGATGTATGAGATGCCCGTGTGTTGCTCCGTGTCCGTAGTGTCTCTCGCTTCCATGCCATCGACTCATGGGACACCCGGTATCCGGGAGCGCCCCGCCATCTTTTGCACGCATCCGCACACTTCTCCTTTGCATCGGTATCTCAATCGAGTTACCGGAACCGGAACATTGTCGTGGCACTGTTTCATTATCGTCGCCGTGGCACCCCTTCTGTTTCCGCCACGATGATAAAAATGCTTCATAATGCTCTTATCAAGTCTTAATAAAAAAATTGCATAAAACTTGCACATGTCATTCGCATCATGATAATAACATTTAAATGTTTAAAAATTGTTGTTGCACCAAATTGCTAAATGCATATGGGGATTTACCAGATTCGTTATTTGTTATATCCGTCCCCATTTAAATTGTTTAGATGGTGTAGTTTTGTTATGCCTCACCTCTTGCCATGTTTAACAACATTTAATATTGGTGGGTACATAACCGAGAGAGAACTATATAAGTCATGTGGTGTTTCGTCAATATGCAACTCGTTGCATATTGATCTCCACTTAATTTGTAGGATTGTTTGTGCTCTTTGCCATGCCATGCATATTTAAACCGGACATGCATCATACTTGATTGTGCATCATGCCATGTTTATGTGATGGTTGTTTACTATGTTGTGTGCTTCTTTCCGGTGTGTGCTTCTTCGGGTTGGTTCCGATAACGTCGCGTTTGTGAGGACCCATTCGACTACGTCCGTTTGTCTTCTTCATGGACTCGTTCTTCTTCCTTGCGGGATTTCAGGCAAGATGACCATACCCTCGAAATCACTTCTATCTTTGCTTGCTTAGTTGCTCGCTCTTTTGCTATGCCTATGCTGCGATACCTACCGCTTGCTTATCAAGCCTCCCATATTGCCACGCCAAACCTCTAACCCACCTTGTCCTAGAAAACCGTTGTTTGGCTATGTTACCGCTTTGCTCAGCCCCTCTTATAGCGTTGTTAGTTGCAGGTGAAGATTGGAGCTTGTTCCGTGTTGGAACATGGATATATTTTGTTGGGATATCACAATATCTCTTATTTAATTAATGCATCTATATACTTGGTAAAGGGTGGAAGGCTCGGCCTTATGCCTGGTGTTTTGTTCCACTCTTTCCGCCCTAGTTTCCGTCATATCGGTGTTATGTTCCCGGATTTTGCGTTCCTTACGCGGTTGGGTTATAATGGGAACCCCTTGACAGTTCGCTTTGAATAAAACTCCTCCAGCAAGGCCCAACCTTGGTTTTACCATTCGCCACCTAGCCTTTTTCCCTTGGGAGTCGCGCATCCCGAGGGTCATCTTTGTTTTAACCCCCCCGGGCCAGTGCTTGTCTAAGTGTTGGTCCAAACTAGAGCCAGTTGCGGCGCCACCTCGGGGAAACTTGAGGGCTGGTTTTAGCTGTATGTAGTGTTCATCCGGTGTTGCCCTAAGAACGAGATATGTGCAGCTCCTATCAGGATGTCAGTGCATCGGGCGGTCTTGCTGGACTTGTTTTACCATTGTCGAGGATGTCTTGTAGAACCGGGATACCGAGTTTGATCAGAATGTCTCGGGAGGAGGTCTATTCCTTCGTTGACCGTGAGAGCTTGTCATGGGCTAAGTTGGGACACCCCAGCAGGGATTTGAACTTTCGAAAGCCGTGCCCGCGGTTATGGGCAAATGGGAATTTGTTAATGTCCGGTTGTAGAAAACCTGAAGTTGACCTTAATTAAAATGCATCAACCGCGTGTGTAACCGTGATGGTCGCTTTCCGGCGGAGTTCAGGAAGTGAACACGGTGTTGGAGTAATGCTTGAGGTAGGTTGTTTTAGGATCACTTCTTGATCATACTTTTATCGCCCGTGCTTTGCCTTCTCTTCTCGCTCTCATTTGCGTATGTTAGCCACCATATATGCTAGTCGCTTGCTGCAGCTCCACCTCATACTTTTACCTTACCCATAAGCTTAAATAGTCTTGATCGCGAGGGTGCGAGATTGCTGAGTCCCCGTGACTCACAGATACTTCCAAAACCAGCTTGCAGGTGCCGATGAGTCCGTACAGATGACGCAACCCAGCTCAGGAGGAGCTCGATGAAGATCTTGTCCTTGTGTTGTTTCGTTCTAGTTGATCAGTAGTGGAGCCCAGTCGGGACGATCGGGGATCTGTGTAGCATTTGGGGTAGTCTTCTTTTATTTTGGCTCCGTAGTCGGGCCTTGTTTGTATTTGGATGATGTAATGCTTTATTCATGTAATTGTGTGAAGTGGCGATTGTAAGCCAACTATGTATATCTTTCCCTTATGTATTACATGGGTTGTGTGAAGATTACGTCACTTGCGACATTGCTTTCAATGCGGTTATGCCTCTAAGTCGTGCTTCGACACATGGGAGATATAGCCGCATCGAGGGCGTTACAGTGGGCCATGCTCACTCAATCTCTCTCTCTCTCTCTCTCTCTCTCCGTATGTCTCGATTGACCTCGCTCTTTCTCGGACAAAAACGATATATCACCATGCTGAGCCCAATTCGACCTATTCACATTGTATACTCTCTCACGAACATCGTTTATCTAGGTCACTCTCTCCAACCCGTCTCACTCTTTCGATCGCACGGCGACCCTATGTGATCGGTTGACCTTGCTTCCTCTCATGCACAAAATATATCTACACGTCTGTGACTGTATCATCTCTCAAGCTCTATCTTACAGCCCTCACCCTTGCCAAAAAGCTCAATCGTACAATATCTCTCCAGAGCATATATATTTGTTCAATGAATGTCGGACCACACTCACTTTGTCTCTCTATCTATATGTCTCTCGATTGGCCTCGCTTTCTCACACCGTATCTTCCACGCGTTGAAGCTACTACCTCTCCATCCCTCGTAAAGCCGGAGCTATTTACATTGCGAGGGGCACTCCAACCTTGGATTAATTTGTGTAGGCATTTATTCCGGTCGGTTTAGATTATATTTTCGTAGCGTTCGGCCCACAACTACTCCAATCACTGTAGCGGGTAATTAATCTACAGGGAGCACCTAATATGAGCACCGGGGAGCCGTTGGATCGAAGATGCAGCGGCACACACGAGGCCTGAATGTTTTATTTGAAAAAAAACCTTTGGAGAGTTTGGAAATTGCGCATAATTACAAAGACTACTCCCAGGCCATTGGATCTCACTTCCAACGGTGTAAAAACTCGTATCACCATAGTATCTAAGCTGCGGGGTGGATGTGATATTCTATGCCGCTGTCATTTTTGTTCATAAACTTGCAAAAAACGTGTAACTCGTGTCGTTACTTGTCTAACCGCACAAAGTGTTTGTTCAAAAAACCATCCTACACTGAAATATCGGAACAACACACGGGGGTCCCACTTGTCATTAATCAAATTTGGACCTAAAACTAACAAATCTGAAAGACGAGATTCGAACTGGCAACCTGGACTACAAAGCGTAAGTCGATAGCTTGAAAAAACGAACGGTTGTTGGCTTTGTCCCATAACTTGATTTGATACAGTACTTGTGTTGAGTAGAGTAGAGGGAGTGCCTCGTCAACACGTGCATGACCGTTATCTCACTTACTGGTGGGTCCCAGGTCTGCGATCTCAATCTCTCTTCTCTCCATCGTCTAACCTTTGCACGGGCACACACGAAGAGCGGCGCTAGCTTGCCGTGGTGTTATTACAACTAAAAAACTTGGAAAATAGAAGAATCGCCTAGAACAAGAGACGTTGTGGCTGGTCGAGACGGAGCTAACCACATCTATCCTACGTGCCACGTTTGCATGATGAAGCTGTGTGGCTAGTGGGGTGTTTTCAACCGACTGGCTGGGTCCCGAGGTCGAACCATAGGTACTGTACTACGTCTGATACAATATATTTTTACACACACATTTTTCCTCTGTGCCAAGACGGGGGACACCCTACCGCGCGGTTTCGGGGTCCTCCCGGGTGGTGTACGCATATATTCTTCCTGACGTGGGACGCCCTACCGCGCGTTTTATGGGTCCTCCTCAGTCATAGCGCCGAAGCAAGTAAATGAGTCGTCAAATCACGAAAGACCACCTTTCCCGCCGATTACATCAGTGAAGCACGGTGGCTAGCTAGTTGGGCTAGTTCGACCGATTAGCTAGGCCGCCGCCACATTTGTTTTTTCACCCCTTTTTTTATCTACTTGTCGGCAGGTAAATTTAAATATCCACCGCGGAGTTGCTCTGGTGTTTGGGTGCGGCAGCATTTTTAATTTTTTGATTGACGGGAGCAGGCGCGACAGGATTTTTAATTTTTTGATTGACGGGAGCAGGCGCGGCAACAATTAGTCACGATGACTCCGCCTGCACCCACTGCTCCCTGATGTGAGAAGTCGTCGACTGGTGTTTTACCGTGGTGAAAACCAAAAGATTCCCCACTCCCTCCGCCTTCCCGTAGATTGCATTGCCTTTCAGCCGTTTCACCCCCTTTGCTTCATCTCCCCATTGCTTCTACCTGGTGCCATGGCGACGCAGCAGATCACAGAGTCCAAGGTGAGGCTCCTGACACATGAGCTCCATGCTAAGGATGCGGAGCTCAGGGCCAAGGACGTGGAGCTCCGTGAGCTCAAGGAGGAGAGGAGTGCCATGCTCCTCCGTTATGTGTGGGAGTTCATGGAGCTTCAAAAGCGACAGGCGTCCACCACAAAGATGCTTGAGGCATTGGCGGCGTTGCTGCAGAAAGCGGGAGATATGATAGGCCGTCAGGGGAGCCGGCTGGAGCGCGAGCGGGCCGATCATGACGAGGTCCAGGATCGCCTTAGCCACTTGGTGAACCAAGTTGCCACACACGTGTTGCGGCTGCGTGATGCCTACCGTCGTGCCAGCGCGACGATGCCGGCCGTCGGGCTAAACCCTCTGCATGGGCATGTCCATGTCTCGGCGCAACATGACCGTTGGATGAAACTCAGACGATGCAGATCAGTCACTGTAGCACAAAATGTGTGGGTGTGTTTGGTTGCATTCTCATCTCAATATAGTTGTTTCCTCTTCGTGTATTTTTGTCAACCTACTAGTGTGGACTCATGCACCCTTCATGCACTCTGCCAAACACCCAAAAGTGGGTCGAGAAGGGAACTTTTGCTCCCATCCCGTGCACCCTTCATACACCTTGCCTAACACTATTCGTGCTTCATGTGGTTCATGTTTCATGGAGTATTGTAGCACCGTACTCTCTGTGCGCTGTGGACCTAGTTCTGTTAACATTGATCTCACCGTCCATTCTTGACCGGACAATCGAAAAAGTGGTACTATGTTACATATAGGAGTAGTTGACATGCGCACAACATCATTTGTTATCGTCATATCTTACTACACTAGCAACAAGATTGTGTAGTACTGACGTATGAACCACTGCACATGCCTAGTAGTAGGAGCACTGTGTATGTTCAAGTGGCTGCCGTGTTTCGCACTCCTCCATCATAAGAGTGGAAACGCTTGCTGTAATCATTTTTTTCTTCTAAAAAACAGTGGACACGCTCTACCGTGCGGATCCTCCTCCAGCCATGCACTAAAGTACTCACTTTCGCCGACGTGTGGGACAGCCAGCATCGGGGTCCACCAGCCATGCACTAAATTACTCCGTAGTAGAGTGACGGTAGACTACCCTGATCGAAGCGTTGTAGTAATGCCCAATGAGCCGTCAAATCACAAAACCCTCTCCTTTCCAGCAGTAAGTTGGACGGACGAAGCAACCATCATTTCACTCTTCTCTCTCAGCTTCATCTCTACCCAACCCTCACTTGTGCCTCATCTTTTTCCTCATTTCTTCAAGAAAACCCCGACCTGCTTCTGCCATTGTTCTTCTCTCCCAAAGAAGGAAAGGTGAGCGCATCAATGGTGTTGATTCTGGCCAAGGCCCGGTCTTGCAACCCTGAGACTGATCCTATAACTCCCTCTCTTTTCTTCTTTTGGGTTTGTGATTATGGTTTCTTTTCTTTTATTTCTATTTGACAGTTTCTTGATGGACGCTGGAGCACCGGCCGAAGTGATGTCTATGGCTCCGGCCAAAACCGTCGAGGCTCATGGTACGAAGAAGCGCAAGCACCCAGCTGAGACTACCGCAAACAAGCTCAAAGCCATCGCCCTGTCCAAGCCCCCCTCTCCGGGATCCCTCATTAAGCAAGTCCAGGTAATATCTCTTCTTGACGATCTTTTTCTCGATCTTGATCGTGTTTTTTCATCTAACACGCAGTACTAGTACTAGTAGTACAACTTTCTGGGTGATCTTGCATGTGATTTTTGTGTGCCAAATGACGGTTCTAAATTCCTCTTTTGACCAAAACATGCGAGAGGTTGACACTGATTTCTTATAGATTACTTTCAACTACTCCCTCTATCCCAAATTTCTTGTCTTAGATTTTTCTAGATACGGATGTATCTAATACTAAAATGTGACTTGATACATGTGTATCTAGACAAATCTAAGACAAGAATTTTGGGACGGAGGGAGTACTTTATGAACATCAATGCTACCTTTTAAGAGGGTATATTTGCCTTAGTAACTTGTGTTATGGATATTGCATGTAATCCCTCTGCTCTCATGCCTTTGAAGACATGTTCTAGTGTCTTTGTTCACTCATTTCTGTGCGTATATGTAGTCATATATGGAGTATAATATCGAAAATCATCTTATATTTCTGAACGAAGGTAGTAATAAAATATGGTTTCTGTTTGAATTAGAACCAGGTCTGCGGTGGAGATGAAGTTCTCAAAGTCATGCCGTGTGAACTAGAAGACCTGATGATGAGTTCTACTGCTGAACTATCCAGCTGCTGTGTCCTTGTCGCCACGTGTCCTGAACTAGTGTTTTCCTGTAGCATTGTTGTCAAGCGTGTTCTCGAGGTTGTACTTGACCACAACAATTTCCTGGTTGTGCCTTCGATTACAAAGGGTGTGGTTCTTGTAAAGCTTCCCAACAAATCTTATGCGGCCTGTCTTCAGCATCATGTTTATGAGTGGAAAGACCACTCTCTTAGGTTCTCCAAGGTTGACAAGATGGTGATGGTGCATGTAGACATCTCACACGAAATCCATGGCCTAGTCAGTTATGCGGGGTTCATCCCGTAGGTCGGTGGCAAAAAATAGTCTGCAGAGTTTAGTTAGTGCAACTTTGCTTGTCTGTAGTAAGTACTATTGTTTAGTACTTGATTTGTGTTTGTGAACCATGTATTGTTTATTAGTACTGCCGCTTTTGGTCTGTGGTCAGTCCTGAGAACGGTCTATGTTAATGTCTGTCCAGTCAATTCAGTCTATATATTTTGAAGTATCCATATCATATTTTTTGTGAGGACAGTCTATCAATTATGGTTACACTCTAATATCTGTATGCATTGCAGGGTTTATCGCACCCACCAGGATTTCCAGCCCCATGGATGTTCGGTCCATACGATTTGTCACGACCTTTGGACTATCCTGCTTGTGGGAGTAGGCCGGGCCCCTGCATGCCACGCGTAGTTGAATGATCAATCTTCTGTTTAGTACTTCAACATAGTGATTTCCTGGTAAGGATTCACTTGTGTCACATCAAGTAAATCTTATTAATTTACTGTCTAAATCTTATTGATTTAATGTCATGTTTTCTTTCTTTTCCTACAATTTTACGATGCAGGTTTTCCCATGTGACATACATCACAGAATAAACCGTTTGGTTTTCTCTATGATGGCTATTTTTGCAGGTTTCACTTCTTATGTCGTGTCAGTAATGAAGGTACTGGCCATCACTTATATTACTAGAAAAAATTGGATCAGTCTATTGTCTGAGTACGAGCTGAATCCCTATGATGAACTGCAGTTTGGTTTAACAAAAACGCCACAATTAGTCCTTCTCGCGTTTAAAAGAAATGAATAAAAAGACTGGATCACGGTCACGGATCCTAGTCAAGTTAGAAAGCTGATCATAGCAGACCAGACACGATCGCCGCTGTCTGGCACAGATCGAGCACCGTCAGTTGCTCTAGCACTGACAGCGGCAGCAGCTCAGTCTGATCCAGCTGAGGATTGAGCACCGACCACGTCAGCGGATCAGTCTGATCTACCGGAGGATCGGGCATCGACACCGGCACCTGCTCCGACACCGGCACCAGCTCTACAAGGAGCACCATCTCCGGCAGCAGCAGCGGCTTCGGCACCTGCACCAACACTTGCACTTGCATCTGCTCTGACCCGTGCAGTTGCACCGGCAACAGACTGGGCTGCAGTTCGCACTTCATATACCAAAGTCCTTACAAAAACCGACATGTCCACCTTCTTGGTAAGCATTGGCCGCCCAAGTGCTTCATTCTTTTTTCTTTGCATGTTGTTTCACATGATTCACTGTGTTGATCTAACTGTTTGGGTATGTCTTCTTGTTTGCAAACAGAGAATTCCTAGAGCAACGAGGGAGTCGTTCAACAATCTGGGCGACTGCAGCCAAGTTTCTCTTACCATGCGCAGCCTTGGTGTGAATGAACCTGCTCAATATATCGTAAGTACAAAGGATGGTCGCATGATGATTGATGCTAAAGGATGGTCAAGGTTCAAATCTAAATCATATCTCGCGGTAGGGGATGATGTCAAAATCGAACTTTCTCGGCAAGGAGAGCTGGTCCAAATCAACTTTGAAATTCTTCAGTAGCAGCACACAACTGCCTAACTGATCTATCCTCCGAGAGATTTTGATGTAACAATCTGGCATGGTGAAACAACTGTCCTGTGTGTATAAGTAGTATGATCGTACTATTTATCACAAGGTATATCATTGATAGAATTGCAACTCTGATTGCTGGTTAGGAACTGTCGTTCGATTTCATTCCAACTGCTATCGTGCTTTATTCAATTTTGTGTATTCGCCTTGCGACAGCATCTAAAACCAGCGCCGTACCGATCGCTTGCAATATGAAAAGCCCTGAGGTAGAACACATGGGCCCCCAAACATGCTGGGTCGGCCTGCGGCCCAAAGTCCAGAACCTGGTTTCGAGAAGCACTAGCTCAGTGCAGAAGTGGCGTCCTCCTCCTGCTGTAGGTTGGGTGAAGATGAATATTGATGCTGCGTTATCTCGCAATGGTGAAAGGGGAGCCCTGCTAGTTGTGATCCGGGATCATACAGGCTTCTTCCTTGGAGCATCGGCACTGGTGTGCGAAAGTGTTATTGATCCGGAGATCCTAGAGGCAATGGCATGTTGTGAGGGGCTATCTCTGGCTCTTGACTTAAACCTGCAACAAGTTCAGATTAGCACCGATTGTTCAGCAACCGTCAAGCATATTGGAGAGGCATACTTGGGGCCCAGCAAAGTTATTATGGACGAGATCAAGATGAAGAAGAATATGTTCCAAACCATGGAGATCATACTTGAAAAACGCAAGTGTAATGTTGAAGCGCATGTGCTCACAAAAGCAGCTACTTCTTTGACCTGTGGACGCCATCTTTGGCTCACAGGAACCCCCGAAATTATTTATATACCTATGACTGTTAATCTTCAATAAAGCAACTTTTATCCCTAAAAAATCATCTGAGTATTATATTCTCAGCTGAACCCCCATAATGCTCGTGCGTTGCAGAGGGAGTATTTTTCTCGGCAAGGTGAGCTTGTGATATAAAAGATTTGTATATTTCTTTACAGAGAGAGTATCTCTCTGTCAAAAAATATATTTATGTGTAACTAGTTACTCATGTCTTTCTACTTCCTTTCGCTGATATGTGGGGCAACCAGCAACGGGGTCCACGTGCCATATGCACAAATTAGAGTGCACAACTTCACGGTACACACACCCCGATCGTAGCGCCACAGTAATGCCCAATGAGCCATCAAATCACAACCCCCCTTTCCAACTTTAGCAGTAAGCTGGACGGACGAAGCGGCAATATTTCATTGGGCCTGAATCCCTTTCTCCCTCGTCTGCTTGTTCAGAGAAAACTCCCTCTCGGCGATTGCATAGGGTTTTCTCATGGAGAACCAGGTATGAATTCTTCATCCATCCCCGATAAACCCAAGTCCCTTGGTCACAGGTAATCCTAGGATGGCAGCCGCCGCCGTTGATGCATTTTTCTTCCTACTGAATCTAGTGTGTTTCATTTGCAGTGCCCAAAGTGCGAGTACCGTACAGGTTTCTGCGCCCTCGGCGAGACGCCACACTTGTTCCTTCTCATCCTAACACATCATTTTGAAACACGCACAGTATGTTCCTAGAATCCTCTTTTCTATCTGGGAGGGTGGGGTTTTTTTGAACATGTTGTGTTCTCATATTAGTTTTCCTGCAGTGTATTATTTGCTCTGCCAGAACACATGTACTCAAGATGCTCGGCCTTGCCATAACTGAATACACTAGTTTAATGGTCACAGTGAAGACAAGCCATGGATATAAGTCCCGAGTTGGGTTCATGAACCAAGAAGATCACTGCTTTTTTTATGGCCGAACTTGGATAAACTTTCTCAAGTGTTACAGACTGAAAGTTGGCGCACGAATGTTGATGGAAATAGCAGAACTTGGTCTCATCTTCACTGTGATCTTCCACCCCGACTTTGTTCCAATTGTTCATCCATGTTAGTTTTGTATCTGGTTCTTGCTTGTTGCCTCGATTACTTCTTAATCCACCTATTCTGTCTAACTAATCACAATTTAACTTTAGAAGTAGCAACGAATCTCTCACGAAGATGCTACTTCTAACTAATATTTTCTTATAATTGGTGGCACGTGTAGGTTTTTTCAGAGTAAAGCAGTCTGCTCGTTTGTTACTCTGTAATAACTCGGCTGTTACTAATGGCACTGAAGTTGACTGGATCGACATCCACAAGTTCCTACACTTTATTGATCGTCTTGAGGACCTTGTGGGGCGTTTCAATGGTGGAAGGCCACGTGGGATATGTGTGCCACTGCTGCACTCGTTGAACAGGTCCAACTATGTCGAGAAACTTATGGTACGAGCTGTTTTCTGTTATATATGTTGTTCATAAACTATTGCTTATACACATTTTTACAGCTGTGATCTTCTTGAAACAGGAACTGCTGAGTTCTATTGTTCCTATACAGATGCCTGACCATGGTCGGGTCAGACTTGTGCTTGGTCACAACATGATGTTTATGTCGACCTACTCAATTCCCCTTGGAGGTGAAAAAGATACTTATTCATGGGTGGTCTCAAATAATGAAGGCCCGTCCATCTTGGAGAATAGGACAGAAGATTATGTTCATGCTTTTCCATGGCTCTAAAGCGAATATCCTGTTTATTGACCACGTTGCGAGATGAAGCCGCTTTCAGAAGGTTGTGGATGCGCGGGGTGGCGCCTGGGCCTTGTCCTGGGGCTTGGCGGCCTCACCCTTGGTTAACTGTAGGCGAAGTAGCACTGTTCGAGGCGTGCTTTGTACGGTTGAACCTGTATAAGTACTCATACTGCTTTCAGCTTTGGTTGTTAAGTGCCCCTGCTGGTTTCAGTTAAGGTTGTTAAGTACTATAGTCTGTCGTGTTTCTTCAGTCCTGTCTTCCTCCAGCTGCCAAAACCAAACCAGAGCCGGCGGGGCCACCTGCTTCCGCCTCCCACGGCTAGCTGCGCCTCAGCGCACACATCGCTGCCCCACCGTCTCCTAAATCGTTAACGCCGACGTCCTCCGCGCGCTTTGGTGTGCTCGCCGCGGCGCCGCCCTCTCGTGTTGTCAACATGGTCAACAAACAACAGGAATCGGCAGAAGTACGTGGAGAGGATGACACTAGGGGCCCACCACGTCAGCGTATGGAAAAATAAAATGCTTCCTCCTAGTGTTTTCCTGACATCTCGGACCCACGACATTGGGAGCGTATATAGTCAATAGACAAGAGAACAACACAAGATCGGCTGACACCTAGGACGTAGCTACTCGAGCAGAAATTTTTTTGTTTGGTATTGTTGAGACGGAGCAGGGTTCGAACTGGGCTGTGGCCCGTCTAGCCCAGGCTTATATTTTATGTTCACCATGTGACCAGCCCAGCTATTTTTTCTTTGTGAAAATGAGCCCAGTTTATTTTTTCTGAAGAATACCCAATCCAGGCCTACTTATTTTTCTACGCCCTGATTGGCTGCAACTCTTTCAAGACGCCTGCAAATCTTGAAAGTAATATGAAACGGGTTGTAAATATAAAAATAGATGAAAAATTGGCAATTACTTTATAATTTCTGAATTTTATTACATTTTCAGATTCCTATTTCACTGGGCATTAACCTAATTTAAATATATCTTCAAAGTACTTTAAATCTGGCTGGACATTTCGGTATTAAAAATAGTTTGGAACCCACAGAAATATGCGAAATTGGCCCCGGCCAACCAAAAAAACGACTGCAATAAATTGCATAAGAAGTTGCCATGAGCTATATATAAATTATTAAAAAAGGAGGGAGTGGTCTGACTTGTGGGCCTGTTTAGTTGACGCGTATGCAAGATCTTTTTAGTTATTATATACGTCAACAAACGATTCTAGCAGACGTAACCGTTGGATGTCAATCCAACGGCCGTCGTGTATCTTCAATCTCTGATCTTCTTGCTCCAGCCGCCAAAGTAGCGCCGGCGGGACCGCCTACTCCCGCCTCTCGTGGCCGGCTGTGCGTCCGCGCAGGCCTCAACGCCCCCTACTACTCACACCACTGGCCAGCGCATCCCTCTACTCACCCACACCCCCTGTTATTCTGCGGTGACGGCAGCCTCACACCGCAGCCGAACCGGTGAACACTCGTACTCCTCTCCGCGTGGGCATCCACTGTCGCGTCTTCCCTGGCTCCGTGTCGTCCCATTCCTATGCCTCGCCGTCATCCACCACCGTGGTGCTCTCGGCGCGGCGTGGTCAATGTGGTCAACGACCGACTTCCATCGGAAGAGTACTGTACGTGGAGAGGCTGACAGCTGGGTCCACGGCAGCCGCAAGGAAGTGCCTCCTTATTACGGGCAAAATAATTATTCCTCCACCTGACAGCGGGGACCCACCGGATGGGCCACCAGTATTTTGCGAAAAAAATTGTTTCCCCCGTTGTCAGCTCGGACCCACCGGAAGTGCCTCCTTATTACGCACAAAAAAATGAATACTCCACCGGCTAGCTGGGACCCACCTTGGTGGGAGGCTGACTTGTGGGCCTACTAAGTTGACGGGGACGAAGGGCTTTGTGAACTTTGTCAATATGAACGATTCTAACTCCACTGACCGTACGATGTCCATCCAACGGCCATAGTGCTTCTTCAACCTCTGGTCTTCTTGCTCCAGCCGCTCAAAGCAGCGCCGGTCGTGCCGCATGCTCCTGCCTCCCGTGGCCGGTTGTGCTGCCGCGGAGGCCTCACCGCCCCCTACTATTCCCACCGCTGGCCAGGCCCTGCGGCAATGACAGCCTCACACCGCAGCCGAACCAGTGAACCCTCGTACTCCTCTCCGCGCGGGCTTCCACTACTGCGTCTTCCCCGGCTCCGCGTCGTCCCATTCCTATGCCTCGCCGTCGTCCACCACCGTGGTGCTCTCGGCGCGGCGTGGTCAATGTGGTCAATGACTGACTTACATCAGAAGAGTACTGTGCGTGGAGACGCTGACAGCTGGGTCCACGGCCGCAGCAAGGAAGTGCCTCCTTATTACACGCAAAATAATTATTCCTCCACCTGACAGCGGGGACCCACCGGATGGGCCACTGTATTTCGCGAAAAAAATGTTTGCCCTTGACTGCTGGGACCCACCAGCTACATCTTCGCACGCAAGGAAGTGCCTGATAGTCGGGACCCACCTGGTCGAGGCGTACGTAGCGTTGTCATTCTGGTCGCGAACGTGTACGTACATATATACTGGTCGATGTAGAGGCGCGCACGTGTCGTAGTAGAGGCGCACACGTAGCATGTACACGTACGTACAACGGCCAGGGTGCAAGAAAGAAAATATGTCCACGTAAGTGTACATACGAGCGGGGTCTCGAATGCCTAATCGCGCATACGTACGGCCAGGGCTCGTGTACATGGCTGGGTCGGACGGAGAAACAGCGTCATCGTCGTGTTCATGGGGAGGCAACGGAATGCGTCGTGTTCATGGGGAGGCAACAGAATGCGTCGTGTTCATTGGAGGCAACGGAATGTGTCGTGTTCATCGGGAGGGCTTGGACAGAACTGGCGATGGAAACGAGGCCTGGCATACCACAGAACGGAGGAAACTGCCTTGTGTTCGACCGGCCACGTTCGAAACGGGATCCTGTTCATCAGGAGGGGTCTGGCGTACCGCAAAACAGAGGAAACGGACCTCCTACGGTCAAAACGGGGGTCCTGTTCATCGGGAGGGTGTGGCGTACCGCAAAATGGAGGAAACAGACTTGTGTTGGAGCGCTACAGTCGAAACGGGGGTCCTGTTCATCGGGAGGGGTGTGGCGTACCGCAAAATGGAACTCCATGGGATACTATTCATCTCCACCGTCGACCTCCTCCAGCCTCCACCTGCGACTGTTCATCCACGGGCTCCTGTTCATCCAGCCTCCACCGCGTGCTACTCCACCGGCTACTGTTCAACCAGCCCTCTCCACGGGCTCCTGTTCAACCACCCCTCCACGGGCTATTGTTCATCCTGCCCTCCACCATCTACTGTTCATCCTGCCCTCCACGGGGTGGTCCTGTTCACCCAGCCCTCCACGGGGTCCTGTTCATCCAGCCCCAACCGGCTCGATCAATCGGGGTCCTGTTCATCCAGAGGCAACACCACGGGGTCCTGTTCATCCACCCCCACCGGGAACTGTTCATCCACCCCCCCTCCCCCCGTAACGCTCACTGTTCATCCAGAGGCAGCATCGATCGGCTTTAGTTAGCAGCAGTAGCGAAGGAATCGCTCGATCGGGTTCAGTTAACAGCCATTGATCGATCGCTCGGGTTTAGTTAGAGCCCAACGCCTCACTCTGGTTAAGTTAGAGCCAACGCCTCGCACACAGGCACGTACGTGTACGAGAGAAATGCGCATCGCTCGGCCCCCGACCTCCCACCAGAACCTGGAACTCCCCGAAATTTTCCTCCCCCTCGCTTCTACCATGGTTTTTTCTGTATGGACGGCCAAAAGAATGTCATGCAGTTGCGTCTCCGGCCCGCCCAGGACGAAAAGCCCATTTTTTGTCATGATTTTTGGTCATAGAAGTAGGAGCCCACCACATCTATGATGATACCGGGTTTTGTACAATTATCGTCATAGAAGTGTCATATGTATGACAGAAAAAAATTTCATTCAGCCCAAAATGTCACGGATGTGTCTTTTTTTGTAGTGCAAGAAGAAACACTAATTAAAACATAAAAACAAAATCATAACAGTAGCATAATTGTTCTAACACACAAAAACAGGAAGCAAAAAAGCAAAAAATAAAATTTATTCATTGGGTTGCCTCCCAACAAGCGCTATAGTTTTACGCCCTTAGCTAGGCATAAGGCAAGGATCTAAGTTTTGTCTTCCGAAGTTTTGGCAACTTCTGTAAGGGTTTTCTCAAACCTGGGAGGCTCTTTACGCTTCCCTAAATTCTCCGGAAAAGAAACCATCTTAAGATCCAAAATAACCAATCACTTATTACAAAGAGTAACTAGGGCATTCATGCGATTGATACTACCATTGAGTTGTTTGAGGGGTTCATTATATTTTGTATTTCAACCATATGCTTATGCAAATCTCCAAGTTTGTCCAACATTTGAGCTCCCTCGGGGGTAAAAGGAAATCCCTTCTTTTGAGGTGGAATTCCCAAAATTCCCTCTAAGATTTCATAGGCAGCATTGGCATCAAGTTCAATGAAGTTTCCTTTAGAAGCAAAATCGAGGAGTTGTCTATGTTGCAAAGTCAATCCTATGTAAAAATTTCAAAGAAAAACTTTAGCATCCCCCTTTAAGTTGGAAATATGATACGATTCCATAAGCCTATACCCAGCATCTTTCAAATTTTCTCCTTGACCTTGTTTGAAGTAAAGGACTTCAAAATCTGGTGACAAAGGAGGAGTAGGGACGCTAGCCATCGAGACTAGAAAGCAAGAGAACGACAAACAAAAAAGAGAGGCGAATAAAATGACAAATTTTGTGAAGTGGGGGAGAGGAAAACGAGAGGCAAATGGCAAATAATGTATATTGCGAGGAGATGAGATTTGTGATTAGGAACCTGGTATATGTTGAAGATTGTCAGTGTCAAAACCGGCGGATCTCGGGTAGGGGGTCCCGAACTGTGCGTCTAAGCTGGATGGTAACAGGAGGCAAGGGACACGAAGTTTTACCCAGGTTCGGGCCCTCTCGATGGAGGTAAAACCCTACGTCCTGCTTGATTAATATTGATGATATGGGTAGTACAAGAGTAGATCTACCACGAGATCAGAGAGGCTAAACCCTAGAAGCTAGCCTATGGTACGATTGTTGATGTGTATGTTGTCCTACGGACTAAAACCCTCCGGCTTATATAGACACCGGAGAGGGTTAGGGTTACATAGAGTCGGTTACAATGGTAGGAGATCTGAACATCCGTATCGCCAAGCTTGCCTTCCACGCCAAGGAAAGTCCCTTCCGGACACGGGACGGAGTCTTCAATCTTGTATCTTCACAGTCCAGGAGTCCGGCTGAAGGTATAGTCCGGCTATCCAAACACCCCCTAATCCAGGACTCCCTCAGTAGCCCCTGAACCAGGCTTCAATGACGACGAGTCCGGCGTGCAGATTGTCTTCGGCATTGCAAGGCGGGTTCCTCCTCCAAGTACTTCATAGAAGATTTTGAACACAAAGATAGTGTCCGGCTCTGCAAAGTAAGTTTCCACATATTGCCATAGAGAGAATAATATTTACACAAATCTAATCTGCTGACGTACTCCGTAGTGTGACATCACACCACGGCCAAGCTTTTATTCGAACCGTTTTACTGTCCCATCTTAGCGCGTTATGCGAGGCGGTTTCCTTGGCACGTCTTGTTAAAGCAGAGATCGTGTCCCCTTATTCCGGGATTCTCATCAATACGGGCGTGGGTAACCCAACCGCGCCATTGATTACGGCGCTTGGAGATAAGCGAGTTTTACCAGGCTGGTGGGGACACGTAGTTGCGTCCACCCATATAAGGGGATAAGGATCCACCTTTTCACCCACGCCTTCTTCCTCCTTTGCCTATCCATTCTTGCGCACTCGAGCTCCAGCGCCCAAGTCCGCACTACCACCTCAACCTTCTCCAGTCATGTCCGGAGCGGGAGGCAAGTGGATGGTCTCCTCCGTCACGGAGGGACACATCAAAAAGCTGAGGAAGGCCTGATATCTGGCTAGCGACATCGCGCACCGGCTTCCCGAAAAGGGGCAGCTCATCCCCACTCCTAGGCCCCATGAGAGGGTGGTATTCCTCCCCCATTTCCTCCGCGGACTAGGCTTCCCTCTGCATCCATTTGTCCGGGGGCTCATGTTCTACTACGGCCTGGATTTCCACGATCTGGCCCCGAACTTCGTCCTCAACATCTCGGCGTTCATCGTCGTGTGCAAGGCGTTCCTCCGCATCCGCCCCCATTTCGGCCTATGGCTTAAGACTTTCAACGTCAAGCCAAAGGTGGTGCGCGGCAGCCAGGCGGAGTGCGGCGGTGCCATGGTTGGCAAGATGGCCAACGTCCTGTGGCTCGAGGGCTCCTTTGTGGAGACCCTGAAGGGGTGGCAATCATGGTGGTTTTACGTCACCGAGTCGCGCGACGCCGAATGGGTCGCACCCCCTGAGTTTCGATCCGGCCCCCCTACGCGGCTCACCTCCTGGAAGGAGACAAGCCTGTCTTGGGGTAAAAAAGGAGAGCTGACCAGACTCCAAACATGCATCCAAACCCTGGTGGACAAGAAGCTCAAGCTTGTCAATGTAGTCCAGGTTATGCTCATCCGCCTGATCCTCCCGTGTCAATGACGGGCCTTCAATCTGTGGGAGTTCGACCTGGCGCATCATCAAACTCTAAACAGGCTCTTCGACACGACGTACGAAGATGCCTGGAGGATGCTTTTCAAGGGCGCCGAGGCTCCCGCATCAGCTACCGAGGATTGCGGATTCAGCGTGCAGCGTCACGCGCTCGCGGTAAGCTGTTTTTTCCTTTTACAGGGTATCAGTTTTCCATAGTTTGACTCTATGCGGGATCTAAACTCCCTTACCTTTGACAGGATTGGCAGGTGACGTCCGGACAGATCAACTGTCCGGCTCCTTTGACCGAAGGCCCAGCGGACGCTCACTTGGCGAAGCTGCTGGTTCTGGCACCCTATGTGGTGCCGGAGAAGAAGGCTGCAAAAAAGGCCGCGGGGACTCGAAAGAGTGCCCGGCGCCTGGAGGTGTCGGATTCATCATCCGACGAATCCAAGACGCACTCCTCCCATGAAGACGAGGAGGAGGAAGAAGAGACCCCTCCCCCTCCAGCGGGGGAAGGGAAGAAAAGGAAGGCCGCCCTCTCTGAGGAGGCCGGAGGGTCCAAGAAGGGGAAAACCCTTCCTCCGGACTACCCCGCCGACGCCGACGACGGCGGAGATGAGTGGCAGCCCAGGGCCAAGCCCCTGGCAAAATCGTAAGTATCCGGATACCGGAGTAATTCATAGTATTCGTTTATTGCACAGCTTTCCCTTATGTCGAATATGCTTATGCAGCCCACCCAAAGACCGGCTCGACGCGTCGTCGAGCGGCTCACTGGACTCGTCGGAGGTGAACTCGCTTCCGACGGCTTCCTCCCCACGCCCTACGGACGACACCGAGGTGTTGTCCCAACAGGTTCCAAGCAGGGAGGAGGTGGTCCCGGAGGCGTTGCAAGGCGACCTCCCGGACTCCAGGAGTAAAGGGGATGAAACCCCCCAAGGGCTCCAAGTCCGGCTCTAGGCCGGACACCGCTCCGGAACCTTCAAAGGTTCCAGAGTTCGGTGGGGGACCTCCTTCCAAGAGGAGCAAGTCCACCGTGTCGGCGGCCTCCGTCCAACCGGAGGCGCCGAACAATATGCTGGAGGCGCTCCAAGGTGCCTCCATCGACGAGGAGCACTGCGCTATTATGAGTGCGGTGGTCCAGAAGGTTCAGTCCGCAAAAAACGGACTGACTGAAGCTTGTACTAGCCTTTTGACAGGCTTCGAGGTAAGTAAAGAAAGTGTAAATAATAGTACCGCATAGACAGTAGCCCCTGATGCTCTGTTTGGCGTTCGGGAAGAAAAGCCGAATAGAGGATCAAATAGAATTCGCAGGAGTCTAACAAAAATGAGTCAATATGCATGTGCAGGCTACCCTGCTTGCGTCCGCCGCACTGACTGCGGAAGTGGACACGCTAAAGCAGGACCTCGAAAGGTCCGAGCAAGAGCTCGAGCGTGCCAAGAAGCAGCTCGAGGACAATGAAGGTAAGAAATACCTTGTTAAAAATATATATATAAAAAGGTGCAATTGCAAAAAATGACAGGATTATCGTGGCTATTGTAGGGGCCACGTCTGAGGTGGCGACCCTTAAGCAAGCGCTGGACGAGGCCGAGAAGAATTCGGCCTCGGAGCGCACCGAGCGGGAGAAGTATGAGGCCGAGGTTGGCAAGGTGCGGCAAGAGCTCCAGGCTCTCATGGAAAAACATGAGAGTTTGGAGCGTGACTCGAAGACGCAAGCGTCCGAGCTTGCGGTGGCTATTGAAAATGCCAAATCTGCCAAGGCCGAATCCCAGAAGACCCTCCAGGAGTTGGATGAGGTGAAGAAGATAGCGGCGGTTAAGGCATTCTTTATGCAAAGCCAACACATAAACGTGAGTTACCTGTTACTTACCCGAATCCGGAGCTCTCCAGGAGCGTTCGCAGATCTTCCCCGAAGTGTATCCGATGCCGCCGCATTCTATCGAGCCGAGGAGGGCAGCTCGACGAAGAAGGTGTTCTGGTCTCAGTACGCTGAGGCCGGACACCCCGTTCCCCTGAGCAACCAGCTAAAGCAACTGGTCGAGCTCCACAAGGCGGCCGAACAGGCCATGAAGGCCCTCGTAGTTCGGCTGTGGCCCGGAGAGGCTCGGCCTGGGAGCTATTTCGGGCTGGTGCGGCGGCTGGTGGAGGCCTGTCCAAGGCTCGAAGTCATCAAGCGCTCCGTCTGCATTGAAGGTGCTCGTAGGGCCCTTGCCCGTGCTAAGGTGCACTGGGGAAAGCTGGATGCTGAGAAGCTTGTGAAGGATGGGCCACCGCCGGGGAAGGAGCATCGCAAGCCCGAGAATTACTATAAGGATGTTCTGAAGGGTGCCCGCCTTGTGGCGGATGAATGTTCAATGGATGTAATTTTTGAGTAAAACTCGCTCGTTTTGTCCTGTACGCTGAAAACTTGTTCATATGCGCTAAGCAATGCTGTTTGGAATTTCAAATATTACCTTCTGTGCGGCTGTTTATCAATTCTGAGAGATGGCGAGTCGTCGGCTTCTGCCCCCATGCCGCTAGTGCTGGGGTGTTCAGGGATAAACCTGAGCGCTCTTTTTCCCATGTTTGGGTCCTTCGAGGGAGGCGCTCAGCCCAACGAACAAGGCAATCGGACTATAATGCGTGAACACTCCCACTTAGCCATAGAATTCTATAATTTTAAATTTCGGCGAAGCCCCTAGTATTCGGAAGACCGAGTTCGGGGCGCTATCCACGCCTTGGCCGGACAGAGTCGGCTCCTCGCCCTAAGCGGCATAAGTCTTTAGGGACTCGAAAAAACCTCTCGACCAGCGACCAGCTCTCGCTTCATCATGACAGTCAGTTTTAGCTTTCTCCACTAAGGTGCTCGACCCAGCTCAACCGGGGCACAATCGCAGTGGTTCTCCTAGTGCTACCTTAGCCGATATAGCGGAACGTAAGGCACCAAAACATAGGAGCCGGGCAAACCCAACTATTGACCCAAGACATGATTCGGAGCCGATGCATATAATGCTATAAGTTCGGGGTGCCGCACTTGTGAAAGTGTTCAGACTTCTCACACCATATTGAGGGGTGCTAAAAGCCCCTGGCGTATTTTGGCCGTACCAACGTGTACGGGTGCAACATGTCGTTAAGGAACATAAAAAAAGGTAATGCAAAAAATAGACAAAAGCTATGCATTGTTTATTAAAATAGTTGCGATCAAAGCAGAACGATACAAGTAATGCAATAAACGAAAAGTTGGACTGTTTAACATGTCTGCTCCAGGGGCAAGCTGCGGAATAGTATGCGAAATAGGTATACTGCTCGTGATAGAGACCACCTGGTATTTCTGTAATGCGGCATGGCTTGTCTGCTTCCCTAGTCCTTGCATCGTTTATGCGGCAATTGAACTGCCGAACAGGCCTTCCGAAGAGTAGAATCCTGGAAGTAAGAGAAAAGTAAAAAATCGGCAGCCCCTGGTTCGGTTTAAGCCGTGTTTTGGGCGTGCCGTGATGGTGCCCCTCCCCCTATGCCCATGGTATTTCTAGAGCGTAGTTATGGACGCGAAGTACTAGCGTTGCCTTTTTGCGAGGGTTGGGGTTGGGGCCGCATTGCTACGCCTGCTCGGAACGTGCCAGGAGGTCTTGTTGTAGGTTACTCCGGGCGCGCTTGATGGTGTCCGGACGTTTAATGGCCGGACTGGAGAACTGCCTGGAGAGGCTGCTTTGTACTTCTGCTGCAAGGGCCACCGTGTGCTCCTCCGTTCGGAGGGAGCGTTTGGTGTTTCCATTGACCGTAATTACTCCACGAGGGCCTGGCATCTTGAGCTTAAGGTATGCGTAGTGCGGTACCGCATTGAATTTGGCGAATGCGGTTCGCCCGAGCAGTGTGTGATAGCCACTGCGAAACGGGACTATGTCGAAGATTAACTCCTCGCTTCGGAAATTATCCGGAGATCCGAAGACCACTTCAAGTGTGACTGAGCCTGTGCGGTTGGCCTCTACACCTGGTATTACGCCTTTAAAGGTCGTTTTGGTGGGCTTAATCCTCGAGGGATCTATGCCCATTTTCCGCACTGTATCCTGGTAAAGCAGGTTCAGGCTGCTGCCGCCGTCCATAAGGACTCTAGTGAGATGAAATCCGTCAATAATTGGGTCTAGAACCAATGTGGCGAATCCGCCCTGACGGATGCTAGTGGGATGGTCCCTTCGATCAAAGGTGATCGGGTAGGTGGACCATGGGTTGAACTTTGGGGCGACTGGCTCTACCGTGTATACGTCCCTTAACGCACGCTTCCGCTCCCTTTTGGGGACATGGGTTGCGTATATCATGTTCACCGTCCGCACTTGTGGGGGAAAACCCTTCTGTCCATTGTTGTTCGACGGCGGGGGCTCCTCGTCATCATCGCTATGCAGCCCCTTGTCTTCATTGTCGGCGCTTAACTTGCCTGCCTGCTTGAATACCCAACAATCCCTGTTGGTGTGATTGGCCGGCTTTTCGGGGGTGCCATGTATTTGGCACAAGCGGTCGAGTATTTGGTCCAAGCTGGACGGGCCCCTAGGATTCCTTTTGAATGGCTTCTTCCGCTGACCGGATTTAGAGCCTCTGAATCCGGCATTAACTGCCGTATCCTCAGCATTGTCGCCGTTAATGCGGCGCTTCTGCTTGTTGCGACGCGACCTGCCACTAATGTCCCTGGTGTCTGAACTACCAGGGTTCTTGGTCATATTGTTGCTATGAGCGAGCCAGCTGTCTTCTCCCGTGCAAAAGCGGGTCATGAATGTCGTGAGTGCTGCCATAGATTTCAGCTTTTCCTGTCCGAGGTGTCAGGCCAGCCACTCGTCACGGATATTGTGCTTGAAGGCTGCTAGGGCCTCAGCGTCCGGACAGTCGACTATTTGATATTTCTTTGTTAGGAACCGTGTCCAGAATTGTCTGGCCAATTCCTCTGGCTGCTGGATTACGTGACTTAGGTCATCAGCGTCTGGGCGTCGCACATAAGTGCCCTAGAAATTGCCGAGGAATGCGGCTTCCAGGTCCTCCCAACAACTGATTAATCCTGTTGGCAAGCTGTTGAGCCAATGCCGAGCTGGTCCTTTAAGCTTGAGTGGGAGGTATTTGATGGTGTGAAAATCGTCGCTGCGGGCCCTGTGGATATGAAGGAGGTAATCCTCGATCCATACCGCAGGGTCTGTTGTGCCATCATATGATTCGATGTTTATAGGTTTGAAACCCTCGGGGATTTGATGGTGCATTATTTCGTCTGTAAAGCACAGTGGGTGTGCGGCGCCTCTGTACTGGGTGATATCATGACGTAGCTCCAATGAGCTTTGTCTACTGTGTTCGGCCCTACCGAATTTGTAGCCGGCGTGACGGTTACCGTCTCGAGCCGTGGGGTGCCCACGCGATCCATAGATCGATCGTGTTTGCCTTGCCTTGTCCTCCGACATGTCTCGTAAGTCCGGCGCATATTCCCGTGCCTTGGTACGGGGTGTGGCTTGAGTGGAGGGTCGGGAGGCCTCTCTGTTGCGGCCACGAGGTGGCCGTTCGGCCGCATCAAGTGCTTCCTCCTCTAATCGGGGTAGCAACTTGCGCTTTGGGTGACTCCTGGAGGGGCGTTCGAGTTTATGCTCTTCGGCCGCAAGGACTTCAGTCCATCTGTCAACCAGCAAATCTTGATCAGCTCTGAGCTGTTGGTGTTTTTTCTTGAAGCTTCTTGCCGTGGCCATAAGCCTGCGTTGGAAACGCTTTTGCTCAACGGGATCCTCTGGCACGACGAATTCGTCGTCGTCGAGCCTTGCCTCGTCTTCGGAGGGAGGCATATAATTATCGTCCTTGACCTCTCTGTCTGCCGCTCTCTCATGAGGGCTGGCTTCTCCATCCTCCTGTGCTAAACCTTGCTGGAGGGGGTTTTCTTCGGCACTCTCCGGAGTATTATTATCTCCCGTGCTGGAATCGCCGTATTTGTTTTGGTGGTATTTTGAGTGGCGCCGCTGACGCTGGCGCTTAGGCTGTTTCTTGGAGGGGTCATCCTCCGCTGTTCCATCGCCGTCTCCCTCTTTTGGGGTGTCCACCATGGATATGTCATATGACGAGGTGGCTTTCCAGGGCCTAGTAGGCGCTGGTTCTTCATCATCTCCTTCATCGGCGTCCATACTGTCGATGTCTTCGGAGTCGAAGTCGAGCATGTCGGTTAAGTCCTCGATAGTGGCTACAAAGTGGGTGGTGGGTGGGCTTTGAATCTCTTCATCGTCCATACCCCAACCTTGCTGACCGTAGTCCGCCAGGGCTCTCCTGATAAAGAGAGAGACTTCAGTGACTTCAGGATATCGCCAAAAGGCGAGTGCTGAAAGATGTCTGCGGCAGTGAACTCCATGATCGGCGCTCAATCGGATTCTACTGGCAGGGGCGCGGAGGGTTCGGAGTCCGGAGAGGAGTCCGGCTCCTCGGAGTCACGAGTCTCGCGGAGTGCGGGGCTGGTGTTCGGCTCAACCGCCATTGGGATCACAGCCCCCGAGGTGGCGTCCAACCGCCCATCCTCGATCGGTGCGGTTGGCTCCGAACTAAGGGTCGGAGCCGATGTAGGTGCGGCCTCCAAGGCACTGTCCGGCGGCAGAGGTAGATCATGCTCGTCATGATAGTGCGGCGCGCTCGGCAGTGGTTCGAATCCGTCGAAGATCAAGTCCCCGCGGATGTCAACCATGTAGTTTAAACTTCCGAATCTGACCTGATGGCCAGGGGCGTAGCTTTCGATCTGCTCTAGATGGCCAAGTGAATTGGCCCGCAGTGCAAAGCCGCCAAAGACGAAGATCTGTCCGGGGAGGAAGGTGTCACCCTGGACTGCATCGCCATTGATGATCGTAGGAGCCATCGGGCCTGACGGCGACGGCATAGAGGAACTCTCAATGAAAGGACCAATGTCGGTGTCAAAACCGGCGGATCTCGGGTAGGGGGTCCCGAACTGTGCGTCTAGGCCGGATGGTAACAGGAGGCAAGGGACACGAAGTTTTACCCAGGTTCGGGCCCTCTCGATGGAGGTAAAACCCTACGTCCTGCTTGATTAATATTGATGATATGGGTAGTACAAGAGTAGATCTACCACGAGATCAGAGAGGCTAAACCCTAGAAGCTAGCCTATGGTACGATTGTTGATGTGTATATTGTCCTACGGACTAAAACCCTCCGGCTTATATAGACACCGGAGAGGGTTAGGGTTACATAGAGTCGGTTACAATGGTAGGAGATCTGAACATCCGTATCGCCAAGCTTGCCTTCCACGCCAAGGAAAGTCCCTTCCGGACACGGGATGGAGTCTTCAATCTTGTATCTTCATAGTCCAGGAGTCCGGCTGAAGGTATAGTCCGGCTATCCGAACACCCCCTAATCTAGGACTCCCTCAAAGATCCTCCCCGGCAACGACGCCAGAAATTCCTTTTGATGTCGCTTGAAGCTACGTCCGTATTTCCCCAAAGAGGAAGGGATGATGTAGCACAACGGCGGTACGTATTTCCCTCAGATATGAAACCAAGGTTATCGAACTAGTAGGAGAACCAAGCAACACAACGTAAAAAGCCCCTGCACATAGATAACAAATCCTCGCAACCCGACGTGTTAAAGGGATTATCAATCCCTTTCGGGTAACGGTGCCAGAAATTGGTGTGTGACGGGAAAAAGATTGTAAATATTGATAGATCGAATGCCAAATTAAATAAATTGCAGCAAGGTATTTTTGGGTTTTTGTATTAATAGATCTAAAAATAAAAGCAAATAAGAATAGATCGCAAAGGCAAATATATGAGGAAGAAGACCCAGGGGCCATAGGTTTCACTAGTGGCTTCTCTCAAGAAAAAATAGCAAAGCGGTGGGTGAACAAATTACTATTGGGCAATTGATAGAACTTCAAATAATTATGATGATATCTAGGCAATGATCATTATATAGGCATCACGTCCAAGATTAGTAGACCGACTCCTACCTGCATCTACTACTATTACTCCCCACATCGACCACTATCCAGCATGCATCTAGTGTATTAAGTTCATGGAGAAACAGAGTAATGCAATAAGAATGATGACATGATGTAGACAATATCTATCTATGTAGAGATAGGCCCCATCATTTTATCCTTAGTAGCAATGATACATACGTGTCGTTTCCCTTTCTGTCACTGGGATCAAGCACCGTAAGATCGAACCCACTACAAAGAACATCTTCCCATTGCAAGATAAATAGATCAAGTTGGCCAAACAAAACCCAAATATCAAAGAAGAAATACAAGGCTATAAGAGATCATGCATAAAAGAGATCAAAGAAACTCAAATACTTTCATGGATATAAAAAGATAGATCTGATCATAAACTCGAAGTTCATCGATCCCAACAAACACACCGCAAAAGAGTTACATCATATGGATCTCCAAGAGACCATTGTATTGAGAATCAAGGGAGAGAGATGAAGCCATCTAGCTACTAACTATGGAATCGAAGGTCTACAAAGAACTACTCACACATCATCAGAGAGGCACCAATGGAGGTGGTGAACCCCATCCGAGATGGTGTCTAGATTGGATCTGGTGGTTTTGGACTATGCTGCGGCTGGATGAGTATTTCGTCGACTCCCCTAGGGTTCTGGAAATATTGGGGTATTTATAGAGCAAAGAGGCGGTCCAGGGGGAACCCGAGGTGGGCATAACCCAGCAGGGTGCACCTAGGCCTCCTGGCATGCCCTGGTGGATTGTCCCCTCCTCGGGACTCCCCTAGGTGCCACTAGGGCCCAACATGTTCCTTCTGGTCCATAAAAAATCTCCGTAAAGTTTTGTGGCATTTGGACTCCGTCTAATATTGATTTTCTGCGATGTAAAAACACGGAAAAAAACAGGAACTAGCACTTGGCACTATGTCAATAGGTTAGTACCAAAAAATGATATAAAATGATTATGAAACATCCAAGATTGATAATATAACATCATGAAACAATCAAAAATTATAGATATGTTGGAGACGTATCAGTTATAAAGTGAAATCACCATGTGAATTCCCTCGATTTAAATAGATCAACGATCTATGCAATTTATTTAGTTGAGTTTTAAAAAGGGTTGCATGATGACATGATGCAATGCAAATGATGCAATGATGAATGCAACAAACAAACAAATCACACAAGGAAACTCGGAGTACATGGAAGGCATCTGGAGCGTCGGTCTCGGGTCGTCACAGTCGAGGTGATGTGTCGGGGTCGCGGTGTCGAGGTGTCGTGTCGAGGTCGGGGTGTCGGGGTCAGGGGGTCGGGGTGTCACGGTCGGGATGGCAAATCCTCGACCCCTCAGCAACCCTCGACCCCCTTTCCCCTCGACACCTCGATCCTTGTCCCCTAGACCCTCGACTCCTTTTCCCCTCGATCCTCGACCACTTGACCCCTCTTCCCCTTTTCCCCTCGACCCCTCGACACCTCGATCCTCGACCCCTAGACCCTCGACTCCTTTTCCCATCGTCCTCGACCACTCGACCACTCGGCGACCCTCTTTTCCCTCTGTGACCCTCGACCATCGGCGACCCTCTTTTCCTACTTTTCCTACTTTTTTCATCTTCTACTTATACTTCTATTTTTTCATCTTCTTCTTTCCTCTTCCTCTTCTTCTACTGCTACTTCTATTCTTCTCCTTCTTTCTTCTTCCTCTCTCTTCTTCTTCTTCTTCTTCTTCTTGTTCTTCTTCTATTCTCCTCCTCCTCCTCCTCCTCCTCCTCTTCTTTCTTCTTCTTCTTCTTCTTCTTCTTCTTCTTCTTCTTATTCTTCTTCTTCTTCTTCTATTCTTCTCCTCCTCCTCCTCCTCTTCCTCCTCTTCTTCTTCTTCTTCTTCTTCTTCTTCTTCTTCTTCTTCTTCTACTACTACTACTACTTTATTTTCCTTTTTCCTCTCCTTCTTTTTCTTCTTCTCCCTTCTTTTCCTTCTTCCTCTTGTCTTCTTTTTCTTCTTCATTTTCCTCATTTTCCTTTTTCCTCTCCACTTCTACTTTTTATTCTTGTCTTCTTAATATAAAAAACTAACCTATAATCTAACCTATTGAGGGAGTCCTGGATTAGGGGGTCTCCGGACAGCCGGACTATATCCTTTGGCCGGACTGTTGGAGTATGAAGATACAAGATTGAAGACTTCGTCTCGTGTCCGGATGGGACTCTACTTGGCGTGGAAGGCAAGCTAGGCAGTATGGATATGGATATCTCCTCCTTTGTAACCGACCTTGTGTAACCCTAACCCTCTCCGGTGTCTATATAAACCGGAGGGTTTTAGTCCGTAGGACAACAGACAATCATACCATAGGCTAGCCTCTAGGGTTTAGCCTCTCCGATCTCGTGGTAGATCAACTCTTGTAATACTCATATCATCAAGAATAAATCGAGCAAGATGTAGGGTTTTACCTCCATCAAGAGGGCCTGAACCTGGGTAAAACATCGTGTCCCCTGCCTCCTGATGATATGGGTAGTACAAGAGTAGATCTACCACGAGATCAGAGGGGCTAAACCATAGAAGCTAGCCTATGGTTTGATTGTATGTTGTAGTTGTTGTTTTTTCTACGGACTAAAACCCTCCGGTTTATATAGACACCGGAGAGGGCTAGGGTTACACAAGGTCGGTTACAAAGGAGGAGATATCCATATCCGTATTGCCTAGCTTGCCTTCCACCCCAAGTAGAGTCCCATCCGGACACGAGACGAAGTCTTCAATCTTGTATCTTCATAGTCTAACAGTGTCACATCCCTGCTTTCATGTTATGCATTAGGGTTGGTTGAACTTGTGCATCATGTTTAAATTTAAACTTGAAATGGGGGCTAATCAACCCCAACACCCCCCTAAAAATGCTAATTTCCAACAATTGGAATTTCAATTAACCCAAAATGCCCTTCATAAAAGCCCACCATTTTTGGTCTTGATTAAAACATCTGCCAAAAATGGTCTTGCAATTTATGGAGCCATTCTGGATTTTTGAACAAGCCATAAGTATTTGAATTTGGGCATTTTAAATGCTATAAATACTTTAAAGTGCTCAAATAATCTTGGAAGCATTTTTAGGCAGTTGAGAATATTCTCAAATGTGCCTCTGAATATTTCCAGAGTTTTTGGAAATGAAATAGTATTTATTCTATTTGAATACACAAAGCAGGAAATAAATAAAAGAGAAAACAAAAAGGACCAGAGACTTACCTGGAAGCCCACCAGCCGGCCCACCTAGCTGGCCCGGCCCAGCAGCCGCTCCACGCAGCTGCTTCGCCTAGCCAACGAGGCGAGCAGGTGCTCGACGGCGAGCACAGCAGCTCGCCATGCAGCACCCTGCCTCCCTGCCTCACTCCCTCGCCGCCCTGTCGATGTGGGACGAACCCCCTCTCTCTCCCCGACCTTGCAGACACTCTCTCTCCCCTCTGGGTCCTCTCTCTCGCCCTCCCCGATGTCGCCTGAGCCGTCATCGTCGCCGCCACTCGCCGCAGCCGCGTTCAACGCCGTCCCCGCGCCCTCTCACCGTGTCCGGACGGTTCGCCGTCGTCGACTACGTCGACCGGCTGAGCTGCACGATGCCGGAGCCCCTGCATCATCCCCGCCATCGCCGTCGTCAACCTTCGGCTGCCGTCGATTGTCGTCGTCGATCCGCCGCACCCGAGCTTCCCCGAGCATGTTGACCGCCTCCGCAGCTTCCCCGTGAGCTGCTGAACCTCCCCATACCTTTCGTTTCGCCCCTAGAACGCCATAGACGCCCCGCCTCTTGTGCCCGAACGCGTCGCCGCCTGACCATGTCGTCGGCGATGCTCCGGTGACCATTTGGTCATGGGCTTGTGCCCGTCACACTCCCCGCGCCGCGTAGATGCTGTAGGCGCTTTCGCTGCATTGCCTAGGCCACCGCAGCCACGAGCACAAGCACACCCGAGCCTCGGCCTCTGCCGAGCTCATCGCCGACGATGCTCCAGCCACTCCCCGGCCACGCCGTCACCCTAGTTGGATGCGGGCGAGCAGCAGCTACTCGTAGCTGCTCTCCGCGCATCAAATGGTGCCCTGTGGGCGATTCCCGCAGCGCGCCACCGCGTCTGGCCTCGCCGGCGGCTAAACGCCGGCAGGCTTTAACCCGCTGACTGGCGAGGTTGGCTCTGCTGAGACAGGTTGACCTCCCCCCTCTCTCACTGACAAGCGGGCCCCGCCCGACTAATTACTCTATTAGTGCTAACTAACTAGGTTAGTTTAATTAGTATAGTCACTGACTAGTGGGCCCTGCCCAGTTAATTAGGCTAACTAAATGTAGTTAGTGCATAGAGTCACTGACCAGTGGGCCCCACCCGTCAGGTTTGACCTGGGCTGGCGCCTTTGACTCGCTGACATCACAGTGATGCAGTGCTGACGCAATTATTCATTTTTTGGATTTATTTTTATATAGGAAATTCCAGAAAATAGCCTAAACTTCTAAAAATCATAGAAAATCAACCATAGCTCCAAATCAAACAAAAATATATGAAAAATGATCAGAAAATTTAATCTATCCATATGTAATGGTTTCATGCATGACAAAACACTTTAACCTTGCTGCTTAGGTGAAATAAGATAACACACTTATTATGCTTAAGAGCTTAAGCTTTCATTTGAATCTTTGATTCAAATGGAACCATTTGAACTTGTTTCACATTGCATTAGGCAGGACACATCATTTTGCCATGTCATAGCATGCATCATATTGTTGCATATTGCCATGTGTTGATTATCTTCTGTGGTGTCTCTCGTGGTAGGTTCTGCCTGCGAGGATATCTCCGAGTATCCAACCGAAGGGCAGTACCCTACTACTACTATATTAGGCAAGTAGCCCCATTAATCATATCGATACAATCCCATGTTCTCGCCTCTGCTCTCATTTACTACATTAAGACAACAACGTTTCAAACTGCTGTGTGCTACGGTAGTTGAACCCTTATCCTCTGCATGACCTGTCATTGCCACAGTAACTAGATGAAACCCACTAGCATGTGTAAGAGTTGATTGAGCCATGTATGTGTTTCCTACCTTGCTATGCCTGCTATGCTTAGAGTTGTGTCAGGTCTGGTTCATCTGCGTGATGGGCTAGAGTGAAATGATTATGTCGGTAATGTGAGGGATGTCTTGAACATGATTTGGTAAAGGTATCGATGAGAGGCCATGTAGGAGTACATGGTGGGTTGTTTCATTGAGGCCGTCCATAAGAACTGAGATCTGTATGCGTGATTTAAGATTCAGCTACTACCACACATTGGGCCCTGAAATATGACCCCGCTCGACTTACTGACCCCTCTCGTCCTCTGTCCAGGAGTTGCAACTAGTTTCTGGTGTTTGTAGGTTATGTGTTGGCGGCCGTGCGTAGCGCTGACCCTAGGGGTGGGCTATGACGCGGTAGATACACTGTGGCCGGGTATGCCGGGTGCCCGTTTGGCGTCTCGGGACCCTGTACACGTCGTTTGGGGCCGTTGAGGACACCCCGGCCAGATTTCCTTGCAGATGGAACCTGAATAGGCGATAAACCTGGACTAGAGACTTGTGCGGTTAGTCAGGTCGTGGTCTACACCCACGTTGGTTTTCACTTGAAGTCTGCCGAGCACATGTCGTATGCAGACGCTAAGTGGTGGAAACATGTGTGACGAAGTACACCCCTGCAGGGTATAAAACTACTCGAATAACCGCGTCCGCGGTAAACGACTACTTGGTTGCCTATACAGTTCATAGACAAGTTAATGGTTACTACTAAAAGACTCAAGATTAGTGTGAGTACCTAGGATGGCTCTCTCGTAGGATGACGAGGGAGGATCTCCGGTGGAGTATTGTGTTGGTGATTAGTGGACTCGTGTGCGGAAACTATTTTACTAGTGGTGCCCCGTAGGATATCTTAGCCAAGAGTCAAAGCTGGCTTGCTGCAATAACTCCACCACCTTCTTGAGAATGAGCATGTATATTAGGTTCTGATGTAAGACTTGCCGAGTACCTTTGTACTCATGTTTTCTTAATTACTATTTTCAGACGACAACACCGCCCCCTCCGATGGGTTTTATGTAGATCTCGACGTCGATGAGTGACTTGCCACCCAGGTGGTGATCTTGGCCATGGAGGGCCCTATGTAGATAGACAGGCTTCGAGAAGCCTTCTTTCTTTCTAGTGTCTGTACTCAGACTATTTGCTTCTGCATGTGCTTGTATGCTTGTATGTTGAGTGTCGGGTCATGTGACCCCTACCTGTATGAACATGTTATGTATGGCTCCCTGGAGCCTTTAAATAAAGTACTTGAGTTGTAGAGTTTTGTTGTGATGCCATGTTGTATTCGCACATATCGAGCATATTGTGTGTATGATTGAAATGCTTGGTATGTGTGGGATCCGACAATCTAGTTGTTTATCCTTGGCAGCCTCTCTTATGGGGAAATGTAGTCTAGTGCTCCTTGAACCATAGTAGTCCGCTACAGCCTGGTTCACCGGAGTCCTGCTAGCCCAGCACTACTGCTCAGGACACTTGACTGGCCGGCATGTGTTTCACTTCATTCCTATGTCTGTCCCTTCGGGCAAATGTCACGCGGTGACTTCCGGAGTCCTGCCTAGCCTGCTACAGCCCGGGTTCCCCGGGGTCCTGTTAGCCCAGTGCTACAGCCCGGATTCACTCGCTGATGACCGACATGCTCGATGTGGTTCATGTATGCCTGTCACCATAGGTCTGTGCCGCTTTGGGTTCACGACTAGCCATGTCGGCTCGGGTTCTCTGTGATATGGATGCTAGCGACACTATCATATACGTGAGCCAAAAGGCGCAAACGGTCCCGGGCCATGGTAAGGCGGCACCCGTGGGGATACCGTGCGTGAGGCCGCAATGTGATATGAGGTGTTACTGGCTAGATCGATGTGACATGGAATTGGGGTCCTGACAGCGTTGGCATCAGAGCCGGACTGCATGTAGGTTCGTTGAGCCAAACTGGTCGATGTCGAGTCTAGAAATGCTTTAGTTATATGTAGGGGGATTGATTGTGGGCGGGAACGTAAGGCTCTTTTTACTCCTTTACCTTATGCCCTCTGATCTGAGTCATTCTCTTCTCTTTCAACATGGGTTAAGGACTAGGCTCTCTTCTTCTATCTGGTTCACGTGTTAGTAATCCGTAGTAGCTTATAGGATTGTTGTTACAAGCCTCAGTACAGTTTCTACTACTTTTAGTATGTTGCCAGTTGAATCAGAACCTTGATATGATGTTGTTCAGTGGTATTGCAAACTGTTGTGGATGTCTCAAATCTTTTTCTGAGCATTTACAGCCGTTATGCTGTCCAATTTCCCCTAGAAAATTCTAATGCCTTTGCATTATTCTGTGCTTTCAGATGGCCACCCGTTCGCAGAACCAAGTGGTTCGTCTGACCCGGTGCCTCGATGTGCCCGGCCACACGGCCATGTTGGTTCGAGTGATGGTCGAGTCAGGCTATCGATGGTATCCGGAATATACCATCGAGGAGCATTTCAGAGACTTCAACCAGAGCTAGTACCTCTGTACCGTCAGGATATATCCCTCTTATCCTGGAGCCACTGAGCCCCTTCACTATTCCTATGGACTTGGGGTCACTATTGAGATGTCTGTGCAAGATGCAGCCTATTCAATGATGACTATCATTCGAGCCAGGACTGCCTTGCTACAGAACACTGATTTCCGTTACATGCCAGCCTCCCTTCCTGGAGCACAGGGGTACTATCAGGCTTTGTACTATGATTCTTCACATGAGGAGTCACTACTCCGCACCACTGCCGAGATGCTCGAGGATAAGGACCACGAAAATCGGGCCTTGCGTATGGAGCTTTTCCACACTCGTTCTGATCATTGGGCCACTTTGACTCGGTTTGCACCTGCGGTGCAGGCAGGATACATGGACATGAGGGACTTGTACCCTGTACGGTCTGGATTGCCAGATTGTATGGAGTGGCGCGATGTAGGAGGCATCACCCCTCCTCGTGATCCCCGTCTGCCACCACCTATGGGGCCGAGGCCACATCCGAGTCCCTATGGTCCGCAGGCTCCGCAGGACTGTCTGTTTCGAGATGATCATGTTCCACTTCCAGGCTTTGGTGGCGACTTGTATGAGGATTACTACGGAGCCGTCTGAGCTAGTAGTAGTTTCACTAGTACCATAATAGTTGTATTCTCCACTGTCCTGCGTGACCGTGGGATACGACTTGGTGTGTATCACACTCCGGAGGTGTAGAAAAATAATGTATAGGAGCTTGGAATGCCTCCGATGAGATGTAATGTCTTTCACCGTAGTTGTACTCTAGCATGGGCTTGTACTAAACTATGTACGGTGTGTATGACCAATGGTATATATATGGCAGTTTCTATATTACCATGTCGTGCAATGAACATCTTAGCATTCCATGTTATCCATTACCTTCTGCACTTCCTTGCTAAGTTTGTGCCATCCTTATCTAAACCGTTGTCTTGTTTTCTCCTAGGATGGTCAACACCCGCAGCAACCCTGCTGCCCCGGAGCCAGGGGGAAGCTAGTGCAGTTAGGGGTGAAAATCTACCTCACCCGCCTTCTCTGGCCGAAGTGATGCTGGAGGCGGAAAGAAACAAGCGTGAGACTAACCGCTTGCTGGAGCGGATTGAGCAGAACACTGCACGCCATCAGCAAAATGACTTGGTGTCAATCAATGACTTCATCAAGTTGTACCCACCAAAGTTCAATCATTCTGTCGAGCCCCTCGACGCAGATGACTGGCTCTGCAGCATCACACACAAGCTACGTTCTGCTAACGTAGCCGAAGCTGATAAGGTTACCTATGCTGCCTATCACCTCGAAGGCCCTGCTAGCCTTTGGTGGGAAAACTTTGAAGCTATGCGCTCGGTCAGCCAAATCACTACTTGGGCTGAATTCAGTGAGGCTTTCCGTGAGCATCACATCCCGGAAGGTCTCATAGATCGCAAGAGGGAAGAGTTCTGCAATTTCACCCAAGGAAGACTGACTGTGGATGCATATAGTCATGAATTTGGGAATCTGGCACGATATGCTCATGAAGAGGTATCTACCGACGCTAAGAAGCAGGCAAGGTTCCGCAAGGGACTTAGCCCTGAGCTTCGCCGTGATCTTCGTCTACACGAGTGAACCTCCTTTCAAAAGTTGGTCAATAAAGCCATCAGTGCTGAGACAGGCCAGTCTGACTATGACGCTTCACGCAAGCACTCTCGTGATTTTGGCTCTTCATCCGGCTCTGGATCTCAGAAGCGCCGGGTGTGGATTCCAAGCACGGCACTACCACCCAGGTTCATTCCGAGGCCATCCTTTGAGGCGCCTCGTCCCAACCAGCAGTTTGCACCGTCCAAACCCTATGCTGGCCCCGCTGCTAATGCTGCTCCACGCCCCAATGTTGTGACATGTTTCAAGTGTGGAGAGCCGGGTCACTATAGTCGAGAGTGTCCCCAGAACAACAACCCCAATCAATCTGGAAAGTCCGTTGGTCGTGGTAAGCCAGCGGGAAAGACATTCTACGCCAAGCCGGTCACCACTACACGTGGCCATGTCAACTATGTCTCAGCCGAGGAGGCTCATGAGGATCCTAATGTCGTCCTTGGTACGCTCCTTGTTAATTGCTATCCGGCATCTGTTCTTTTCGATACTGGAGCATCTCATTCATTCATATCTGAGAGCTATGCTCGATTGCATAACACAACATTCTGTGACATGCCCACTACCGTGGAAATTCAAACCCCTGGCTCTAGATGGCAAACTTCTAGAGTAAGCCATGGGAATGAAATTCTTGTCGATAGACTTGTCTTCCTTGCATCCTTAATAGCTCTCAAGTCCTCGGACATAAACATCATCTTGGGTATGGACTGGATGTCAGCTCATTATGCTAAGATTGATTGTGCCACTAGAACCGTGCAACTTACTCACCCATCGGGCAAGACAGTCAATGTCTTAACTCGAGTGGCCAAGCGCCAGCTTTACTCCCTAAATGCCACCCCCTTCCAGACATTGAAGATATTCCGGTAGTCCGAGACTTTCCGGATGTCTTTCCAGAAGAACTGCCAGGGTGTTCCACCTGACAGGGATGTCGAGTTTGTAATAGACCTTGTTCCAGGAACCGTTCCAATTTCTAGAAGACCCTATAAGATGGCACCCTTAGAATTAGCCGAGCTTAATAACCAACTCAATGAGTCCTTGAAAAAGGGTTTCATCCGTCCTAGTTCCTCTCCTTGGGCTTGCCCCGTCCTCTTTGTCAAGAAGAAGGATGGAACGGATCGGATGGTTGTAGATTACTGACCTGTCAACTTGGTCACTATCAAGAACAAGTATCCGCTTCCCAGAATCAACGATCTGTATGATCAGCTCGCTGGATCCTCGGTCTTTTCCAAGATGGATTTGAGGTTGGGCTACCATCAAATCAAAATCATAAATGGGGACATTCCCAAAACGGCCTTTGTTACTCGTTATGGCCAATACGAGTACACCGTCATGTCCTTCAGTTTAACAAATGCCACAGCCACCTTCTCTCGGTTAATGAACTCGGTCTTCATGGAGTATTTGGATAAATTCGTCGTAGTATACCTCGATGATATACTCATCTACTCCAAGAATGAAGAGGAACATGCCGAACATCTAAGGCTGGTATTGACGAAATTCGAGAGCATCGCCTTTATGCCAAATTCTCCAAGTGTGAATTTTGGTTGCCAGAAGTGACCTATCTAGTCCATGTAATCTCTAGTAAGGGTATTGCTGTCAATCCCGAGCGAGTTCAAGCCGTCCTTGATTGGACTCCACCTGAGACAGTCTAGTAAGTTCGGAGCTTCCTTGGCTTAGTGAGCTATTGTCGCCACTTTGTCAAGAATTTCTCCAAGGTTGCTAAACCTCTAACTGAACTTCTCAAGAAAGATAAAAAGTTTGAGTGGACCCCACAGTGTGAGTTCAGCTTTCAGGAACTGAAAAGATGCCTGACATCTGCTCCCGTACTGGTACCACCAGATTTCTCCAAGGACTTTATTATCTATTGTGACGCCTCGCGACAAGGACTAGGTTGCCTACTCATGCAAGATCGTCAGGTAATTGCCTATGCTTCACGGCAATTACACCCACATGAGGAAAATTATCCCACACATGATCTAGAGCTTGCAGCTGTAGTCCATGCACTTAAAACTTGGCGACATTACCTTCTCGGTAATCGTTGCGAGATCTTCACCGATCACCAAAGTTTGAAATATATCTTCACCCAACCGGATTTGAATCTTAGGCAACAATGTTGGGTCGAGTTGATCTCGGATTACGACTTAGGAATAACTTACACCCCGGGCAAGGCCAATGTCATGGCTGATGCGCTAAGTCGTAAATCCTATTGCAACAACCTGATGTTACAACAAAGTCAACCACTTCTCCATGAGGAATTTTGTAAGCTTAATCTTCACATTGTTCCTCGAGGATTCCTATCCACCCTGGTGGCGAAGCCTAAGCTTACGGATCAAATCATAGCTGCCCAGAAGCATGATAAGGGCATATCCCGGATTAAGGAAAACATTGCTAGCAGGGTTGCTAGATGTTTTTCCATGGATGAGCAAGGTGTTGTCTTCTTCGAGAACCGCTTGGTGGTTCCCAAGAAACAACATCTACGCCAGTTGATCCTTAAGGAAGCTCATGAATCCCCTCTCACCATTCATCCCGGTAGTACTAAAATGTATCAAGACCTACACCAGAGGTTTTGGTGGACTAGGATGAAGAGAGAAATTGCTCAATACATTGCTATTTGCGACGTCTGTCGTCGTGTTAAAGCAGAGCATCAACGGCCTGCTGGAACCCTTCAACCTTTGGCCATTCCTGAATGGAAATGGGATAAGATCAGTATGGACTTCATTACTGGGTTTCCCAGGACCAAGAGAGGGAATAATGCCATCTTCGTTGTGATCGACCGTCTTTCCAAAGTAGCCCATGTCCTACCTGTTCGTGAGAGTATCACCACTAGCCAGCTAGCTGACCTATACATCTCCTGAATAGTGTCTCTTCATGGTGTCCCATTTGAAATTAACTCAGACCGTGGGAGTCTCTTCACCTCTCGATTTTGGGAAAGTTTCCAAAAAGCTATGGGAACTCGTCTCTCTTTTAGCACCGCCTTCCACCCTCAATCAAGTGGTCAAGTAGAGAGAGTCAATCAAATTCTGGAAGATATGCTCCGAGCTTTTGTCATCTCATTCGGAATGGGTTGGGAGAAATGCCTTCCATTCGCGGAGTTTGCTTATAACAATAGTTATCAAGCTAGCTTGGGCAAAGCTCCTTTCGAAGTTCTCTATGGACGAAAATGTCAAACGCCTCTTAACTGGTCAAAAACCAGGGAAAGACAACTCTTTGGCCCGGATATGATTCAGGAAGCAGAAGAGCAGGTTCGCGTTATTCGTGAGAAATTGAAAACAGCCCAATCTCGTCAAAAGAGCCAATATGATCATAAACATAAGATCGTGACTTATGAAGTCGGCGAGAAGGCTTACCTTCGGGCTACTCCGTTAAAGGGAACCCATTGTTTCGGTATCAAAGGCAAATTGGCTCCTCGTTACATTGGACCCTTTCGCATTCTTGCCAAATGAGGAGAAGTTGCCTACCAATTGGAACTACCTCCGCATCTTTCCAGAGTTCACGATGTCTTCCACGTTTCTCAACTCAGGCGTTGCTTCGCGGATCCTATCCGTGGAGTGGACCACGAAACGCTTGATCTACAAGATAACCTCTCATATCGGGAATATCCCGTTCGTATCCTTGATCAAGCCGAGCGTACCACTCGACGTCATAACATCAAGTTTCTCAAGGTTCAATGGTCACACCATTCCGAAAAGGAAGCCACTTGGGAAAGGGAGGATCGTCTTCGACTTGAGTACCCCTCCTTTTTCCCGACGAGTCCTGAATCTCGGGACGCGATTCTTTTGAGTGGGGGTGAGTTGTCACATCCCTGCTTTCATGTTATGCATTAGTGTTGGTTGAACTTGTGCATCATGTTTAAATTTCTTTTAAACTTGAAATGGGAGCTAATCAACCCCAACCCCCCTGAAAATGCTAATTTCCAACAATTGGAATTTCAATGAACCCAAAATGCCCTTCATAAAAGCCCATCATTTTTGGTCTTGATTAAAACCTCTGCCAAAAATGGTCTTGCAATTTATGGAGCCATTCTGGATTTTTGAACAAGCCATAAGTATTTGAATTTGGGCATTTTAAATGCTATAAATATTTTAAAGTGCTCAAATAATCTTGGAAGCATTTTTAGGCAGTTGAGAATATTCTCAAATGTGCCTCTGAATATTTCCAGAGTTTTTGGAAATGAAATAGTATTTATTCTATTTCAATACACAGAGCAGGAAATAAATAAAAGAGAAAACAAAAAGGACCAGAGACTTACCTGGAAGCCCACCAGCCGGCCCACCTAGCTGGCCCGGCCCAGCAGCCGCTCCACGCAGCTGCTTCGCCTAGCCAGCGAGGTGAGAAGGTGCTCGACGGCGAGCACAGCAGCGCGCCATGCAGCACCCTGCCTCACTGCCTCACTCCCTCGCCGCCCTATCGATGTGGGACGAACCCCCTCTCTGTTCCCGACCTCGTAGACACTCGCTCTCCCCTCTGGCTCCTCTCTCTCGCCCTCCCCGACGTCGCCTGAGACGTCACCATCGCCGCCGCTCACCGCAGCCGCGTCCAATGCCGTCCCCGCGCCCTCTCACCATGTCCAGACGGTTCGCCGTCGTTGACTACGTCGACCAGCCGAGCTGCACGACGCCGGAGCCCCTGCATCGTCCCCGCCACCGCCGTCTTCAACCTTCGGCCACCGTCGATCGTCATCGTCGATCCGCCGCACCCGAGCTTCCCCGAGCACGCTGACCACCTCCGCAGCTTCCCCGTGAGCTGTTGAACCTCCCCGTACCTTTCGTTTCACCCCTAGAACGCCGTAGACACCGCGCCTCTTGTGCCCGAATGCGCCGCCGCCTGACCACGTCGCCGGCGATGCTCCGGTGACCATTTGGTCACGGGCTTGTGCCCGTCACACTCCCCGCGCCATGTAGATGCTGTAGGTGCTTTCGCCGCATCGCCTAGGCCACCGCAGCCACGAGCACAAGCACACCCGAGCCTCGGCCTCCGCCGAGCTCGTCGCCGGCGGTGCTCCGGCCACTCCCAGCCATGCCATCACCCTGGTTGGATGCGGGCGAGCAGCAGCTACCCGTAGCTGCTCTCCGCGCATCAAATGGTGCCCTGTGGGCGATTCCCGCAGCGCGCCGCCGCGTCTGGCCTCGCCGGCGGCTAAACGCCGGCAGGCTTTGACCCGCTGATCGGCGAGGTTGACTCTGCTGACACGGGTTGACCTCCCCCTCTCTCTCACTGACATGCGGGCCCCACCCGACTAATTACTCTGTTAGTGCTAACTAACTAGGTTAGTTTAATTAGTATAGTCACTGACTAGTGGGCCCTGCCAAGTTAATTAGGCTAACTAAACGTAGTTAGTGCACAGAGTCACTGACCAGTGGGCCCCACCAGTCAGGTTTGACCTGGGCTGGCGCCTTTGACTCGCTGATGTCACAGTGACGTAGTGCTGACGCAATTATTCATTTTCTGGATTTATTTTTATATAGGAAATTCCAGAAAATAGCCTAAATTTCTAAAAAATCATAGAAAATCAACCATAGCTCCAAATCAAACAAATTATATATGAAAAATGATCAGAAAAATTCAATCTATCCATCTGTAATGGTTTCATGTATGACAAAACACTTTAACCTTGTTGTTTAGGTGAAACAAGCTAATACACTTATTATGCTTATGAGCTTAAGCTTTCATTTGAATCTTTGATTCAAATGGAACCATTTGAACTTGTTTCACATTGCATTAGGCAGGACACATCATTTTGCCATGTCATAGCATGCATCATATTGTTGCATATTGCCATGTGTTGATTATCTTCTGTGGTGTCTCTCGTGGTAGGTTCTGCCTCCGAGGATATCTCCGGGTATCCAACTGAAGGGCAGTACCCTACTACTACTCCATCAGGCAAGCAACCCCATTGATCATATCGATACAATCCCATGTTCTCGCCTCTGCTCTCATTTACTGCATTAAGACAACAACGTTTCAAACTGCTGTGTGCTACGGTAGTTGAACCCTTATCCTCTGCATGACCTGTCATTGCCACAGTAACTAGATGAAACCCACTAGCATGTGTAGGAGTTGATTGATCCATGTATGTGTTTCCTACCTTGATATGCCTGCTATGCTTAGAGTTGTGTCAGGTCTGGTTCATCTGCGTGATGGGCTAGAGTGAAGTGATTATGTCAGTAATGTGAGGGATGTGTTGAACATGATTTGGTAAAGGTATCGATGAGAGGCCATGTAGGATTACATGGTGGGTTGTTTCATTGGGGCCGTCCATAAGAACTGAGATCTATATGCTTGATTTAAGATTCAGCTACTACCACACATTGGGCCCTGAAATATGATCCCGCTCGACTTACTGACCCCTGTCGTCCTCTGTCCAGGAGTTGCAACTAGTTTCTGGTGTTTGTAGGTTATGTGTTGGCGGCCGAGCATAGCGTTGACCCTAGGGGTGGGCTATGATGCAGTAGATACACTGTGGCCGGGTATGTCGGGCGCCCGTTTGGCGTCTCAGGACCCTATACACATTGTTTGGGGCCGTTGAGGACACCCCGGCCGGGTTTCCTTGCGGATGGAACCTGAATAGGCGATAAACCTGGACTAGAGACTTGTGTGGTTAGTCAGGTCGTGGTCTACACCCACGTCGGTTTTCGCTTGAAGTCTGTCGAGCACATGTCGTGTGCAGACGCTAAGTGGTGGAAACACGTGTGACGAAGTACACCCCTGCAGGGTATAAAACTATTCGAATAGCCGCGTCCGCGGTAAACGACTACTTGGTTGCCTATACAGTTCATAGACAAGTTAATGGTTACTACTAAAAGACTCAAGATTAGTGTGAGTACCGAGGATGGCTCTCTCGTAGGATGACGAGGGAGGATCTCCGGTGGAGTATTGTGTTGGTGATTAGTGGACTCGTGTGCGAAAACTATTTTACTAGTGGTGTCCCGTAGGATAGCTTAACCAAGAGTCAAAGCTGGCTTGCTGCAATAACTCCACCACCTTCTTGAGAATGAGCATGCATAGTAGGTTCTGATGTAAGACTTGCTGAGTACCTTTGTACTCATGTTTGCTTAATTACTGTTTTCAGGCGACAACACCGCCCCCTCCGATGGGTTTTATGTAGATCTCGACGTCGATGAGTGACTTGCCACCCACGTGGTGATCCTGGCCATTGAGGGCCCTATGTAGATAGACAGGCTTCGAGAAGCCTTCTTTTTTTTCTAGTGTCTGTACTCAGACTATTTGCTTCTGCATGTGCTTGTATGCTTGTATGACTTGAGTGTCGGATCATGTGACCCCTACCTGTATGAACATGTTATGTATGGCTCCCTGGAGCCTTTAAATAAAGTACTTGAGTTGTAGAGTTTTGTTGTGATGCCATGTTGTATTTGCACATATCGAGCATATTGTGTGTATGATTGAAATGCTTGGTATGTGTGGGATCCGACAATCTAGTTGTCTATCCTTGGCAGCCTCTCTTATGGGGAAATGTAGTCTAGTGCTCCTTGAGCCATAGTAGTCCGCTACAGCCCGGTTCACCGGAGTCCTGCTAGCCCAGCACTACTGCTCAGGACACTTGACTGGCCGGCATGTGTTTCACTTCGTTCCTATGTCTGTCCCTTCGGGGAAATGTCACGTGATGACTTCCGGTGTCCTGCCTAGCCTGCTACAGCCCGGGTTCCCCGGAGTCCTGTTAGCCCAGTGCTACATCCCAAATTCACTCGCTGATGACCGACATGCTCGATGTGATTCATGTATGCCTGTCTCCATAGGTCTGTGCCGCTTTGGGTTCACGACTAGCCATGTCGGCCCGGGTTCTCTGTCATATGGATGCTAGCGACACTATCATATACATGAGCCAAAAGGCGCAAACGGTCCCAATCCATGGTAAGGCGACACCCGTGGGGATACCGTGCGTGAGGCCGCAATGTGATATGAGGTGTTACCGGCTAGATCGATGTGACTTGGAATCGGGGTCCTGACAAACAGTCCGGCCAATGGATATAGTCTGGCTGTCCGGAGACCCCCTAAGCCAGGACTCCCACAGTAGCCCCTGAACCAGGCTTTCAATGACGACGAGTCCGGCGCACAGTATTGTCTTCGGCATTACAAGGCGGGTTCCTCCTCCAAATACACCACGGAAGAATTTTGAATATAAGGATAGTGTCCGACCCTGCAAAATAAGTTCCACATACCACTGTAGAGAGAATAATATTTCACAAATCCAATTTGCTGACTTATTTTGGCAACAAGACATTACGTCACGGCCCGGAGATTATTCGAACCATTTCCTTTAACTAGCCCCGCGCATAATGCGAGGCAGTTTTTTGACACGTCTTGTCAAAGCAGAGATCGTGTCCCCTTATTACGGGATTATCATCAATACGGGTGCGGGTAACCCAACCGCGCCATTGATTATGGCGCTTGGGGGATAAGCGAGTTTTACCAGGCTAGTGGGGACGCTTAGTTTCGTCCTCCCATATAAAGGGATAAGGATTCACCTTTTCATCCACGCCTTCTTCCTCCTTTGCTCATCCATTTTCGCACACTCGAGCTCTAGCACCCAAGTCTACACTTCCCACCTCAACCTTCCCCAACCATGTCCGGAGCGGGAGGCAGGTGGATGGTCTCCTCCGTCACGGAGGGGGACATCAAGAAGCTGAGGAGAGTCGGATACCTACCCGACGACATCGCGCACCGGCTCCCAGATGAGGGGCAGCTCCTCCCCACCCCCAGGCCCCACGAGAGGGTGGTGTTCCTCACCCATTTCCTCTGAGGACTGGGATTTCCTCTCCACCCATTTGTCCGGGGGCTCATGTTCTACTATGGCCTGGATTTCCACGATCTGGCCCCGAACTTCATCCTCAACATGTGCGAGGCCTTCCTCCGCATCAAGCCCCACTTCGGCTTATGGCTGAAGACTTTCAATGTCAAGCCAAAGGTAGTGGGCAGCTGCTAGGCGGAGTGCGGAGGCGCCATGGTGGGCAAGATGCCCAACGTCACATGGCTCGAGGGCTCCTTTGTGGAGACAATAAAGGGGTGGCAATCGGGGTGGTTCTATATCACCGAGCTGCGTGACCCTACATGGGTAGCGGCCCCCGAGTTCCGATCTGGCTTCCCCACACGGCTCACCTCCTGGCAAGAGAAGGGCCTGTCCTGGGGTAGTCCGGGAGAGCTGACCGGACTCCAAACATGCATTCGAAACATGGTGAACAAGAAGCTCAAACTTGTGAACGTAGTCCAAGTTATGCTCATCCGCTGGATCCTCCTGTGCCAACAACGGGCGTTCAACTTGTGGGAGTTTGACCCAGCGCAGCACCGAAGTCTGAACAGGCTCTTCGACACAACTCACGAAGATGCCTGGAGGGTGTTGTTCAAGAGCGCCGAGGTCCCCCCTCCTACTACTGAGGATCGCGGATTCAGCGCGAAGCGCCAAGCCAGCGCGGTAAGCTGCTTTTACCTCTTACAGGATAGATGTTTTTCATAGCTTGGCTCCATGCGGGATCTAAACTCCCGTACCTTTGACAGGATTGGCAGGAGACGACCGAACAGATCGACTGTCCGGCTCCTTTGCCCGAAGGCCCAGCAAACGCTCTTCTGACGAAGATGCTGACTCCGGCTCCTTATATGGTGCCGGAGAAGACCAAGAAGGCCAAGGGAACCCGAAAGAGTTCCCGACGACAGGCGTCACCGGACTTACCGTTCGAGGACTCTACGGCACAATCCTCCCCCGAAGACGAGGAGGATGCTCCCACTCCACACGGGGGAGACAAGAAAAGGAAGGCCGCCCCAACTGGGGAGGCTGGAGGGTCCAAGAAAGGGCGGACCCTCCCTATAGACTACTCCACCACCGCCGCCAACAGCGAAGACGAGTGTCTGCCCAGGGCCAAGCCCCTGGGGAAGTCGTAAGTATTCGGATACCAGAGCAAGTCATAGTATTCCTTTGCCGCACTGCTTTCCCTAACGCCGAACATGATTATGCAGGCCGCCACGAGCCAGTATCGATGTATCATCGGACGGCTCCCTGGGCTGGTCGGATATGGATAGCGATCCAGTTCCGACCGCCACCTCCCCTCATCTTGCGGACGATGCCGAGGTGCTGTCTCACGAAGCACCGGGTTGAGGGGAGATAGTCCCGGAGGCGCCTAAAGGCGGCCTCCCGGACTCTGCGAGCAGAGGGGACAAAGCCCCTGAGGGCTCCGAGCTCGGCCCTCAGCCGGACACCGCGCCGGAACCTCTAGTGGTTCCGGATTCGGGCAGGCGGCCTCCTTCTAAGAGGGGCAAGATGCCTGCACCGGCGACCTCTGTCCATCCAGAGGCGCCGGACAATCTGCTGGAAACGCTTCGCACCACTTCCATCGACGAGGAGCACCGCACTATTATGAGTGCGGTGATCCAGAAGGTTCAGTCCACTAAGAGCGGATTGACTGAAGCCTGCGCCAGCCTTCTAACAGGCTTTGAGGTAAATGTTTAAAGTATAGGAAAAATATTACCGCATAGACAGTAGCTCCTGATGCTCTGTTCGGTGTTCACAAAGAAAAGCCGAATAGAGGATCAAACAATATTGCAGGAGTCTAATAGAAGTATGTCAATATGCATATGCAGGCTTCGCTGCTGGCGTCCGCTGCACTAACTGCGGAGGTCGCCGTACTGAAGCAGGACCTTAAAGGGTCCCAGGACGAGCTCGGCCTTACCAAGAGGCAGCTCGAGGAGAATAAAGGTAAGTAGTACCTAGTCTATGTATATGTACAAAAATAATGCGATTGCAAAATGACAGGATTATCATGAATTTTTGCCAGGGGCCGCGACCGAAGTGGCGACCCTAAAGCAAGCGATGTCTGAGGCCGAAGATAAAGCGGCCAAGGAGCGCACCGAGCGAGAGAAGCACGAGGCTCAGGTGGGCGAGGTGCAGCAAGAGCTCTAGGCTCTCGTGGTAAAGCACGAGGCGTTGGAGCTTGACTCGAAGACGCGAGAGTCTGAGCTTGCCGCGGCCCTCGAGAGCGCAAAAAGTGCCAAGGCCGAAGCCCAAAAGGCCCTCCAGGAGATCGACACAATGAAGAAGATAGCGGCGGGTAAGGCTTTCTATATGCAAAGCAAGCATGTAAAAGTAAATTGCCGATTACTTACCCGAATCCGGAGCTCTCCAGGAGCATTCGCAGATTTAGCCCGCAAGGTGTCCGATAGCGCATAATTTGACCAGGACGAGGATGGAAGCTCAATGGAGAAGTTGTTCTGGTCTCAGTATACTGAGGCCGAACACCCGGTGCCAATGAGCGACCAGCTGAAGCAGATGGTCGAGCTACATAAGGCAACCGAACAGGCCATGAAGGGCTTTATAGTCCGGCTGTGGCCTGGCGACGCCCTTCCAAATAGCTTCTTCAGCCTGGTGAGGCGGTTGGAGGTCGTCAAGCAATCCATCTGCATTGAAGGTGCATGCTGGGCTTTCGCCCGTGTGAAATTGCAGTGGGTCAAGCTAGACGTCGTGAAGCTGATCAAGGAAGGGCCAGCGGAGGGCAAGGAGCACCACCACCCCGAGATGTACTACGAGGGTGTTCTGCCGGGTGCCCGTCTTATAGCAGACGAGTGTTCAAAAGATGTAATATTTGAGTGAGACTTGCTCGTTTTATCCTGTATTTATGAAAACTTGTTTCATATGCGCTATGCAACGCTTGTTTGAATTTAAAATATTGCATTCTGTTTGGCCGTTTATCTAATTTGAGAGATGGCTAGTCCTCGGCTTCTGCCCCCATGCCACGAGTGCTGGGGTGTTCGGGATAAACCTGAGCACTCTTGTTCCCATGTTTGGGTCCTTCGAGGGAGGTGCTCAGCACAGCGAACAAGGCAACCAGACTAATAATGCTTTATCACTCTCACTTAGACATAGAATTCTATAATTTTAACTTTCGGCGAAGCCCCTGGTATTCGGAAGGCCAAATTCGGGGCGCGATACACGGCTTTAAGCCGGACAGGGTCGGCCCCTCGCCCTAAGCGGCATAAGTCTTTAGGGACTCGAAAACCTCGCCGAACAGCAACCAGTCTCTCGCCTTATCATGACAGTCAGTTTTAGCTTTCTCTACTGAGGTGCTAAGCCCGGCAGAACCGGGGCACAATCACAGTAGTTCTCCTAGCGCTACCTTAGCCGCTAGACCAGAACGTAAGGTACCAAAACATAGGAGCCGGGCAAACCCAACATTTGACCAAAGACATGATTCGGAGATGATGCATATAATGCTATAAGTTCGGGGTGCCGCACTTTGTGAAAGTGTTTCGGACTTCTCACACCATATTATGGGTACTTAAGCCCCTGGTGTATCGGCTGTACCAAAGTGTACGGTTGCAAGGCATCATTAATGGACACATATATATAAAACAAGAGTGCAATAATAGCCGTAGTGTTATGCATTGTTTAAAAAAGAAATTGCGTTAAAGCGGAATGATACAGATAGTGTGATAAGCAAATAGTAGGACTATGTCCCTTCCAAGGGCAAGCTGAGGAATGATATTAAATCGAATATTTCGCTCGTTACTGTAATCCACCTGGTAATTTCGTGGTGTGACGTAGCTGTCTGCCTCCTTGGTTGCTGCATCAAGTGTTCGGCAATAATGCTGCCGGACAGTGTTTCCAGAGATTAAGGTCCTGAAAAAAGAGAAGAATAACCTAAACGGGGAGCCCCTAGTGCGGTTTAAGCTACGTCTTGGGGCATGCCGCAGTTGTGCCCCCCTCCCCATCTGTGCCCATGGTATTTTTAATGCGTAATTATGTACGTGTGGCACGAGTTTCGCCGTATGGCTGGGACTGGGGTGGGGGCCGCATTGCTACGCGAGCTCAGATTGCGCCAGACAGTCTGTTTACCGATTGCACCAAGCGCGCTTGACGGTGTCCGGGTTTTGGAACGCCGAACTGGTTGATTGCCTTGAGAGGCTGCTTTGCGCTTCTGCTGCGAGGGCCGCGGTGTGCTCCTCTGTTCGGAGAGAGCGCTCTGTGTTTCCATTTATAGTAATAACTCCACGAGGTCCCGGCATCTTGAGCTTGAGGTATGCATAATGCGGTACCGCATTGAATCTAGCAAATGCGGTTCGCCCGAGCAGGGCATGATAATCACTGCGGAACGGTACTATATCGAAGATTAACTCTTCGCTTCGGAAGTTATCCAGGGATCCGAAGACCACTTAAAGTGTAATTGTGCCTGTGCAATGGGCCTCTACACCTGGAATGACGCCTTTAAAGGTTGTTTTTGTGGGTTTGATCCTTGAGGGGTCTATACCCATTTTACGCACTGTGTCCTGATAAAGTAGGTTCAGACTGCCGCAGCCATCCATAAGGACTCGAGTGAGGTGAAATCCGTCAATGATTGGGTCTAGGACCAGTGCGGCGAATCCGCCATGACGGATACTAGTGGGGTGGTCCCTGCGATTGAAGGTGATCAGACAGGAGGACCATGGGTTGAACTTTGGGGCGACTGGCTCCAACGCATATATGTCCCTGAGCGCACGCTTCCATTCCCGTTTGGGGATGTGCGTTGCATATATCATGTTCACCGTCCGCACTTGTGGGGGGAACCTCTTCTGTCCTTGGGTATTCGGCTACCGGGTCTCCTCCTCGTCATCGCTATGTGGCCCCTTATCTTTGTTTTCGGCAATTAACTTGCCGGCCTGCTTGAATACCAAACAATCCCTATTGGTGTGGTTGGCTGGCTTGTCGGGGGCGCCGTGTATTTGACACGAGCGATCGAGTATGCGGTCCAAACTGGACGGGCCCGACGTACTTTGTTTGAATGGCTTCTTCCGCTGACTGGGTTTAGAGCCTTTGAATCCGGCATTGACTGCCGTATCCTCAGTGTTATCGCTATTAATGCGGCGCTTATGTTTGTTGCGACGTGACCTGCTATTGCCGTCCCTGGTATCCGAGGTACCATGGTTCTTTGATATGTTATTACTCCGAGCCAGCCAGCTGTCTTCTCCCGCGCAAAAGCGGGTCATGAGCGTCATGAGGGCTCCCATAGATTTCGGCTTTTCCTGACCAAGGTGCCGGGCTAGCCACTCGTCCCGGATGTTGTGTTTGAAAGCCGCTAAGGCCTCTGCATCCGGACAGTCGACGATTTGATTTTTCTTTGGAAGGAACCAAGTCCAGAATTGTCTGGCCGACTCTTCTGGCTGCTGAATTATGTGGATCAAGTCATCGGCATCTGGCGGTCGCACATAAGTGCCCTGAAAGTTGTCGAGGAATGCGGCTTCCAGATCTTCCCAACAGCTAATGGAATCTGCTGGCAAGCTGTTAAGCCAATGTCGCGCTGGTCCTTTGAGCTTTAGTGGGAGGTATTTGATGGCGTGTAAGTCATCACTGCGGGCCATGTGGATGTGGAGGAGGAAATCCTCGATCCATACCGCAGGATCTGTAGTGCCGTCGTATGATTCAATATTTACAGGTTTGAAACCTTCTGGGATTTGATGATCCATTACTTCGTCTGTGAAGCATAAAGGGTGTGCGGCGCCTCTGTATTGGGCTATGTCGCGATGCAGCTCGAATCGGTCTTGCCCGCTGCGTTCGGCCCAGCCGGATTTACTCTTACTGTATCTGGCGTGACGTTTATCGTCTCGCATAGTGGCGCGCCCTCGTGATCCGTAGATCGATCTTGCATGCTTTGCTTTGTCCTCCAATACGTCTCGCAGGTCTGGTGTGTTTCCCCATGCCTTTTTATTTGAATGACGTCGGGGTGCGGGCTGAGTTTTTGGCTGGAACGCCTCTCTATCACGGCCACGAGGTGGCCGATCAGCCGCATCACACGCTTCTTCCTCCAGTCGGGGTGGCAACCTGCACTTTGGGTAACTCTTGGAGGGGCGCTCGAGTTTATGTTCCTCAGCAGCGAGGACTTCAGTCCATCTGTCAGCTAGCAGATCTTGATCAGCTTGAAGCTGCTGCTGCTTTTTCTTGAGGCTATTTGCCGTGGCGATAAGCCGGCGCTTGAAGCGCTCTTGTTCGACGGGATCCTCTGGCACAGCGAGTTCATCATCGCCGAGGCTTGCCTCTTCTTCGGAGGGGGCATGTAATTATCATCCTCCTCCTCTCCGTCTGCTGCTCTCTCAGGAGGGCTGGCTCCTCCATCCTCCTGCTCTAAATCCTGCTGGAGGGGATTGTTGTTGTCTTCGGCACTATCCGGAGTGTTATTATCTCCTGTGCTGGTATCACCATTTTTGCTTTTGCGGGACTTAGAGCGGCGGTGCTGACGTCGGCGCTTGGGTTGCTTCTTGGAGGGGTCATCCTCCGCTATCTCGTCACCATTGCCTTCTTTGGGTGTATCCACCATGTATATATCGTATGATGAGGTGGCTTTCCAGTGCCCTATAGGCGCTGGTTCATGTTCGTCTCCTACATCGTTGTCCATACCGTCGATGTCTTCGGAGTCGAAGTCGAGCATGTCGGTTAAATCATCGATAGTGGCTACGAAGTGGGTGGTGGGTGGGCGTCAAATTCTTCGTCGTCTGCATCCCAATCCTATTGGCCATAGTCCGGCTAGGGCTCTCCTGACAAAGAGAGAGACCTTAGTGAATTCAGAATGTCGCCGAAGGGCGAGTGCTGAAAGATAACCGCGGCGATGAATTCCATGATCGGCGCCCAATCGGATTCGATTGGCAGGGGCGCGGAAGGTTCGGAGTCCGGAAAAGAGTCCGGCACCTTGGAGTCACGGGCTTCGCAGAGGATGAGGCTCATGTTCGGCTCGATCGCCGTTGAGACCGCAGCCCCCGAGGCGGTGTCTAGCCACCCGTCCTCAATCGGCGCAGTTGGCTCCGAGCTAAGGGTCAGAGATGATGCGGGCGCGGCCTCCAGGGCACTGTTCGGTGGCAGAGCTAGGTCATACCCATCATGACAATGCGGCACGCTCGGCTGTGGCTCGAATCCGTCGAAGATCAAGTCTCCGCGGATGTCAGCCATGTAGTTCAAACTTCCAAATCTGACCTGATGGCCAGGGGCGTAGCTTTCAATCTGCTCCAGATGGCCAAGCGAATTAGCCTGCAGCGCAAAGCTGCCGAACACGAAGATCTATCCGGGGAGAAAGGTCTCACCCTGGACCGCATCATTGTTGACGATCGGAGGAGCCATCGGGCCTAAAAGTGATGACACAGAGGAACTCTCAATGAAAGCACCAATGACGGTGTCAAAATCGGCGGATCTCGGGTAGGGGGTCCCGAACTGTGCGTCTAGGCCGGATGGTAACAGGAGGTAGGGGACACGATGTTTTACCCAGGTTCGGGCCCTCTTGATGGAGGTAAAACCCTACATCCTGCTTGATTAATATTGATGATATGGGTAGTACAAGAGCAGATCTACCACGAGATCAGAGGGGCTAAACCCTAGAAGCTAGCCTATGGTTTGATTGTATGTTGTAGTTGTTGTTTTTTCTACGGACTAAAACCCTCCGGTTTATATAGACACCAGAGAGGGCTAGGGTTACACAAGGTCGGTTACAAAGGAGGAGATATCCATATCCGTAATTCCTAGCTTTCCTTCCATGCCAAGTAGAGTCCCATCAGAACACGAGACAAAGTCTTCAATCTTGTATCTTCATAGTCTAACAATCCGTCCAATGGATATAGTCTGGCTGTCCGGAGACCCCCTAATCCAGGACTCCCACACCCGCCAAGGCAAAAGTGGTGATACCGGCACAGGAGATAATAGCACTCCGGGCAGTGCCGAAGATGGCAACAATCCCCTCCAGCAAGATTTAGGGCAGGAGGATGGAGAAGCCAGCCTTCCAGAGAGAGCGGCAGATGGAGAGGCAGTGGATGATAATTACATGCCTCCCTATGAAGACGAGGCAAGCCTCGACGATGACGAATTTGTCGTGCCAGAGGATCCCGTCGAACAAAGAGCGCTTCAAGCGCCGGCTTATAGCCACGGCAAATAGCCGAAAGAAAAGGCAGCATCAACTTCAAGCTGATCAAGATTTGCTAGCTGACAGATGGACTGAGGTCCTGGTGGCCGAGGAATATAAACTCGAACGCCCCTCCAAGAGTTACCCAAAGTGCAGGCTGCTACCCCGACTGGAGGAGGAAGCACCATCCCCAGCGTATGACACGGCTGATAGGCCACCTCGCCGCCGCGACAGAGACACATTCCAGCCAAAAGCTCAGCCCACACCCCAACGCCATTCAAATAAAAAGGCAGGGGGAAATACGCCAGACCTGCGAGACGAGACGTATTGGAGGACAAAGCAAAACACGCAAGATCGATCTACGGATCACGAGGGTGTGCCACTATGCGAGATGATAATCGTCAAGCCAGATACAGTAAAAGTAAATCCGGTCGGGCTGAACACAGCGGGCAAGACTCATTTGAGCTGCGTCGTGATATAGCCCAGTACAGAGGTGCCGAACACCCCTTATGCTTCACAGACGAAGTAATGGATCATCAAATCCCAGAGGGTTTCAAACCCGTAAATATAGAATCATACGACGGCACAACAGATCCTGCGGTATGGATCGAGGATTTCCTCCTACACATCCACATGGCCCGCGTCGATGACCTACACGCCATCAAATACCTCCCACCCAAACTCAAAGGACCAGCTCGGCATTGGCTCAATAGCTTGCTAGCAGAGTCCATTGGCTGTTGGGAAGATCTGGAAGCCGCATTCCTCAACAACTTTCAGGGCACTTATGTGCGACCACCAGATGCCGATGACTTGAGCCACATAATTCAGTAGCCAGAGGAATCGGCCAGGCAATTCTGGACACGGTTCCTAACAAAGAAAATCAAATCGTCGACTGTCCGGATGCAGAGGCCCTAGCAGCTTTTAAGCACAACATCCGCGACAAGTGGCTCGCCCGGCACCTTGGTTAGGAAAAGACGAAATCTATGGAAGCCCTCACGACCCTCATGACCCGCTTTTGTGCGGGAGAAGACAGCTGGCTAGCTCGCAGCAATAACATATCAAAGAACCATGGTACTTCGGATACCAAGGATGGCAATGGCAAATCACGTCGCAACAAACATAGGCGCCGCATTAACAGCGACAATACCGAGGATACGGCTGTCAATGCCGGATTCAAAGGCTCTAAACCCGGTCAGCAGAAAAAGCCATTCAAAAGAAGCACTCCGGGCCCGTCCACTTTGGACCGTATACTCGATCGCTCGTGCCAAATACACGGCACCTCCGACAAACCAGCCAACCACACCAACAGGGATTGTTGGTGTTCAAGCAGGCCGGCAAGATAAATGCCGAAAACAAAGATAAGGGGTCACATAGCGATGACGAGGAAGAGCCCCGGCAGCCGAACACTGGAGGACAGAAGAGGTTCCCCCCACAAGTGCGGACGGTGAACATGATATACGCAACCCACATCCCCAAGAGGGAGCGGAAGCGTGCGCTTAGGGACGTATATGCATTGGAGCCAGTCACCCTAAAGTTCAACCCATGGTCTTCCTGTCCGATCACCTTCGACCGCAGGGACCACCCCACTAGTATCCATCATGGCGGATTCGCCGCATTGGTCCTAGACCCTATCATTGACGGATTTCACCTCACTTGAGTCCTTATGGATGGCGGTAGCAGCCTGAACCTACTTTATCAGGACACAGTGCGCAAAATGGGTATAGACCCCTCAAGGTCAAACCCACAAAAACGACCTTTAAAGGCATTATGCCAGGTGTAGCGGCCCATTGCATAGGCTCAGTCACACTGGAAGTGGTCTTCGGATCCCCGGATAACTTCCGAAGCGAAGAATTAATCTTCGACATAGTCCCGTTCCGCAGTGGCTACCATGCACTACTCGGGCGAACCGCATTCGCAAGATTCAATGTGGTACCACATTATGCATATCTCAAGCTCAAGATGCCAGGACCTCGGGGGGTCATCACAGTCAATGGAAACACAGAGCGCTCTCTCCGCACGGAGGAGCACATTGCGGCCCTCGCAACAGAAGCACAAAGCAGCCTCTTAAGGTAATCCACTAGTTCGGCGATTAAGGAACCGGACAACTTCAAGCGCGCCCGGAGTAATCGGCAACTGGACCGCCTGGCACGTTCCGAGCTTGCATAGCAATGCGGCCCCCACCCCGGTCCCAGCCAAACGGCGAAATCCGTGCCACACATACATAATTACGCATTAAAAATACCATGGGCATAGGTGGGGAGGGGGCACGACTGCGGCACGCTCCAAGACGCGGCTTAAACCGCACTAGGGGCTTCCCGCTTTGTTACTTTTCTCTTTCAGGAGTTTAATCTCTGGAAACCCTGTCCGACAGCATGATTGCCGAACACATGATGCAGCAACCAAGGAGGCAGAAAGCTACGTCACACCACGGAACTCCCAGGTGGATTACGATAACGAGTGAAATATTTGCTTTAATACTATTCCTCAACTTGCCCTTGGAAGGGACATGTCAGAAAGTCCTACTTTTTGCTTATCGCACTACTTGTATCATTCAGCTTTAACGCACCTTTTCGAATAAACAAGGCATAGCATTAAGACTATTATTGCATTCTTCCTTATATACGCTAGGGGCTTAAGCATACCCGTACATTCTGGTACCCGTAATACGACGTGAGCATACCCCATAATACGGCCAATACGCTAGGGGCTTAAGCATACCCCATAATACGACGTGAGAAGTCTGAACACTTTCGACAGTGCGGCACCCCGAACTTATAGCATTATATGCATCAGCTCCGAATCATGTCTTGGGTCAATAGTTGGGTTTGCCCGGCTCCCATGTTTTGGTACCTTACGTTCCGCTATATCGGCTAAGGTAGCACTGGGAGAACTACTGCGATTGTGCCCCGGTTCTGCTGGGCTAAGCACCTCAGTAGAGAAAGCTAAAACTGACTGTCATGATAAGGCGAGAGACTGGTCGCTGTTCGAGAGGTTTCAAGTCCCTAAAGACTTATGCCGCTTAGAGCGAGGAATCGGCCCTGTCTGGCTTAAGGCGTGTATAGTGCCCCGAATTCGGCCTTCCGAATACTAGGGGCTTCGCCGAAATTTAAAATTATAGAATTCTATGGCTAAGTGAAAGTGATAACGCATTATAGTCTGATTGCCTTGTTCGTTGTGCTGAGCACCTCCCTCGAAGGACCCAAAAATGGGAACAAGAGTGCTCAGGTTTATCCCGAACACCCCAGCACTCGTGGCGTGGGGGCAGAAGCCGACAACTAGCCATCTCTCAGATTTGGTAAACAGCCGAACAGAAGGTAATATTTTAAATTCAGACAAGCGTTGCATAGCGCATATGAACAAGTTTTCACAATACAGGGTTACACAAGCAAGTTTACTCAAATATTACATCTTTCGCACACTCATCCGCTACAAGACGAGCACCCTTCAGGACACCCTCATAGTACATCTCAGGGTGGCGATGCTCCTTGCCCTGCGGCGGCCCCTCCTTCACCAGCTTCACGGCGTTCATCTTAGCCCAGTGCACCTTCGCACGGGCAAAAGCCCAGCGTGCACCTTCGATGCAGACGGACCGCTTGATGACTTCCAGCCGTGGGCAGGCATCCACAAGCCGCCTCACCAGGCCAAAGTAGCTCTTGGGAAGGGCGTCGCCAGGCCACATCCGGACTATAAAGCCCTTCATGGCCTGTTCGGCCGCCTTGTGCAGCTCGACCAGTTGCTTCAACTGGTCGCTCAGAGGCATCGGGTGTTCGGTCCCAGTATACTGAGACCAGAACAGCTTCTCCATTGAGCTTCCCTCCTCGGCCTGGTAAAACTGTGCGGCATCCGGCACACTGCGGGGCAAATCTGCGAATGCTCCTGGAGAGCTCCGGACTCAGGTAAGTAACAAGTAATTTACTTTCACATGCTTGCTTTGCATATTGAATGCCTTACCGCCGCTATCCTCTTCATCGCATCAATCTCCTGGAGGGCCTTTTGGGCTTCAGCCTTGGCATTCTTTGTGCTCTCGAGGGCCGCGGCAAGCTCGGACTCTCGCGTCTTCAAGTCAAGCTCCAATGCCTCGTGCTTCGTCACGAGAGCATGGAGCTCTTGCTGCACCTCGCCCACCCGTGCCTCTTGTTTTTCCCGCTCGGTGCGCTCCTGGGCCGCTTTGTTTTCGGCCTCGGATAGCGCTTGCTTCAGGGTTGCCACCTCGGTCGTGGCCCCTGGCAAATTAAAGTTGATCATATCACTTTGCAATCACATCCTTTTTGTACATATACACATCTATAGACTAGGTATTGCTTACCTTTGTTCTCCTTGAGCTGCCTCTTGGCAAGGCCGAGCTCTTTCTTGGACCCTTCGAGGTCCTGCTTCAGTACGGCGGCCTCCGCATTTAGTGCGGCTGAGGTCAGCAGCGAAGCCTGCATACGCATATAGACATACTTATATTAGACTCCTGCAGATATTAGTTGATCCTCTATTCGGCTTTTCTTTTTGAACACCAAACAGAGCATCAGGGGCTACTGTCTATGCGGTAATATTTTTCCTATATTTCAAATACTTACCTCAAAGCCTGTCAGAAGGCTGGCACAAGCTTCAGTCAGTCCGCTCTTGGCGGACTGAACCTTCTGGATCACCGCACTCATAATAGTGCGGTGCTCTTCGTCGATGGAAGCGCTGCGAAGCGCTCCCAGCAGATTGTCCGGTGCCTCTGGATGGACAGAGGTCACCAGCACAGGCATCTTGCCCCTCTTGGAAGGAGGCCGCCTGCCGAGTCCGGAACCACTGGAGGTTCCGGCGCGGTGTTCGGCTGAGGGCCAAACTCGGAGCCCTCGGGAGCCTTGCTCCCTCTGCTCCCGGAGTCCGGAAGGTCGCCTTGAGGCGCCTCTGAGACTGTCTCCCCTCGACCCGGTGCCTCTTGAGACAATACCTCGGTGTTGTCCGTAGGGCAAGGGGAGGTGGTAGTCGAAAGTGGATCGCTATCCATATCCGACGAGTCCAGGGAGCCGTCCGACGAGGATACGTCGATACGGGCTCGGGGCGGTCTGCATAATCATAATTCGGCGTTAGGAGAAGCAGTGCGACAAAGGTATGCTATGAGTTACTCTGGCATCCGAATACTTACGACTTCGCCAGGGGCTTTGCCCTGAGCAGCCACTCGTCTTCGCCTTCGGCAGCGGTGGTGGAGTAGTCCGAGGGAGAGTCCTTCCCTTCTTGGACCCTTCGCCCCCCCCCCCCTAGTTGGGGCTGCCTTCCTTTTCTTGTCTCCCCTAACTAGAGGGGGAGCATCTTCATCTTCCTCCTCGTCTTCGGGGGAGGAGTGCGCCGCGGAGTCATCGGACGACGAGTCCGATACCACCTCGCACCGGGAAATCTTTTGGGTTCCCTTGGCCTTCTTCTTGGTCTTCTCCGGCACCTGGTAAGGAGCCGGAGTCAGCATCTCCGTCAGGAGAGCATCCGCATTGTCTTTGGGCAGAGGGGCCAGACAGTTAATATGCCCCGACGTCTCCACCCAGTCCTGTCAAAGGCATGGAGCTCAGACCCCGCACATGGTTAAGCTAGGGGGAATAAATATCCTATCGAATGTATAGAACTCACCGAATGCGCTAGGCGCTTCGCGCTTAGCCCGCGGTCCTCGGTAAGAGAAGGAGGGACCTCGGTGCCCTTGAACAGCACCCTCCAGACGTCCTTATGCATCGTGTCGAAGAGCTCGCTTAGAGTCTGGTGCCGGGCCGGGTCGAACTCCCATAAGTTAAAATTCTGTTGTTGACACGGGAGGATCCGGCGAAAGAGCATGACCTGGACTATGTTGACAAGCTTGAGCTTCTTGCTTGCCATATTCCTGATACATTTCAGGAGTCCATCCAGTGTAACACCCCGGATGTGACTTACCCAATATGTACCCCAACTCTTGCCGTTTCGGCCTTAAGTTATTTTATTTTCTCGGGTTCGGGTTCTTGTCTCCGTGTGTTGTTATCGTTGTCATGCATCTCATATCATGTCATCATGTGCATTGCATTTGCATACGTGCTCATCTCATGCATTCGGGCATTTTCCCCGTTGTCCGTTTTACATTCCGGCGCTTCGTTCTCCTCCGGTGGTCATTTCTACCTTTCTTTCGTGTGTGGGGATTAAACATTTCCGGATTGGACCGAGACTTGCCAAGCGGCCTTGGTTTACTACTGGTAGACCGCCTGTCCAGTTTCGTATCATTTGGACTTCGTTTGATACTCCAACGGTTAACCGAGGGACCGTAAAGGCCTCGTGTGTGTTGTAGCCCAACACCCCTCCAATTTGGCCCAAAAACCCACCTAAACCCCCTCCAATTTGGCATTGCGGTGAATCCTGAGAAGGTGTCTGCAATTGTGAATTGGGAACCTCCTTGGAACGTGAAGCAACTCCGTAGCTTCCTCGGTCTCGCAAGCTATTGTCGAAGATTGGTTGAAAACTTTTCTAAGATCGCGAAGCCTCTCTCAAATCTTCTCCAGAAGCACGTCAAGTACGTTTGGTCTCCGGAGTGTGACATCGCTTTCAACACTTTGAAAGAGAAATTGATCACTACTCCAGTTCTGACTCCGCCTGATGAATCCAAGCCGTACGAGGTCTTTTGTGATGCCTCTCTCCAAGGTCTTGGCGCAGAGTTGATGCAAGAGAAGAAAGTTGTTGCTTATACCTCTCACCAGTTGAAGCCCAACAAGAAGAACTACCCCACTCATGATCTCAAGTTGGCGGCAGTTGTGCATGCTCTTTTGACTTGGAGACATCTCTTATTGGGAAGAAAAGTGGACATCTTCACTGACCACAAGAGTCTCAAGTACATCTTCACTCAGCCTAATCTCAACCTCAGGCAAACTCGATGGGTCGAAATGATTCAAGAGTATAATCCGAGTATCGAGTATACTCCAGGCAAGGCCAATGTGATTGCTGACGCATTGAGCAGGAAGGCTTATTGCAACAGTCTGATTCTCAAGCCTTATCAACTCGAGCTTTGTGAAGCTTTCCGCAAACTTAATCTGCAAGTTGTTCCTAAAGGTTTTCTCGCCAACCTTCAAGTCTCTCCTACCTTGGAAGACCAGATTCGCCAAGCCCAGCTTCTTGATGCTATGGTGAAAAAGGTGAAGATTGGGATTGCCAAGAGTCAACCCAAGTACAAGTGCTACCGCCTTGATGACAAGGATACTCTCTTCTTCGAGGATCGTATTGTTGTGCCCAAAGGTGACCTCCGCAAAGTGATCATGAATGAGGCTCACAATTCTCTCCTCTCCATCCACCCTGGGAGTACGAAGATGTATCAGGACCTCAAGGAGGCTTATTGGTGGACTCGAATGAAGCGCGAGATTGCTCAGTTCGTAAATGAGTGTGATGTCTGCAGAAAAGTGAAGGCAGAACACCAAAGACTAGCGGGTCTCCTTCAACCTCTTGCCATTCCAGAATGGAAGTTTGACCACATTGAAATGGACTTCGTGACTGGGTTTCCAAAGTCCAAGCATGGCAATGATGCTATATTCGTTGTCATCGACAAACTCACTAAAGTGGCTCACTTTCTGCCTATCAAAGAGTCAATCACTGCAGCTCAATTGGCGGAACTCTATACCTCTCGAATTGTCTCTCTGCACGGTATTCCACAAGTGATCTCTTCAGACCGTGGCAGCATCTTTACCTCCAAGTTTTGGGATTCTTTTCAGAAGGCCATGGGTACCAACATCCGCTTCAGCATAGCTTTCCATCCTCAAACTAGCGGTCAAGTCAAGCATGTCAATCAGATTCTTGAAGATATGCTCAAGGCTTGTGTGATCTCCTTCGGCATGAAGTGGAAGGATTGTCTTCCTTATGCTGAATTCTCCTACAACAACAGTTTTCAAGCAAGTTCGGGCAAGGCCCCATTTGAAATTCTGTATGGCAGGAAGTGTTGTACCCCTCTCAACTAGTCTGAAACCGGTGAACGTCAGCTTTTGGGTAATGACTTAATCACAGAGGAAGAGGAAATGTGCAAAGTCATTCGAGATAACCTCAAAGCAGCCCAATCCCGCCAGAAGAGCTACTATGATAGTAAGCACCGTGATTTGGCTTTCGAGATCAGAGATCATGTTTACCTCCGCGTCTCTCCAATGAAAGGTACTCGTTGCTTCGGTATCAAAGGGAAGCTTGCCCCCAGATACGTGTGACCTTTCAACATTGTCAACAAGAGAGGCGATCTCGCCTATCAACTCGAGCTTCCTTCAAGCTTTTCAAATGTTCATGATGTGTTCCATGTCTCTCAGCTTCGAAAGTGCTTCAAGACTCCTGACCGCACCGTCAACTTCGACGACATTGAGCTCCAAGAAGATCTCTCTTACCGTGAGCACCCCATTGCTATTCTTGAAGAGACTGAACGCAAGACTTGCAACAAGTCAATCAAATTCCTCAAAGTCAAGTGGTCACACCATTCCGACCGTGAAGCTACCTGGGAACGCGAGGATCACCTCCGTTCTGAGTACTCGGCGTTCTTTCAGTCCTAGATCTCAGGACGAGATCCTTTCGTAGTGGTGGAGTGTTGTAACACCCCGGATGTGACTTACCCAATATGTACCCCAACTTTCCGGCCTTAAGTTATTTTATTTTCTCGTGTTCGGGTTCTTGTCTCCGTGTGTTGTTATCGTTGTCATGCATCTCATATCATGTCATCATGTGCATTGCATTTGCATACGTGTTCATCTCATGCATTCGAGCATTTTCCCCGTTGTCCATTTTGCATTCCGGCGCTTCGTTCTCCTCCGGTGATCATTTCTATCTTTCTTTTGTTTGTGGGGATTAAACATTTCTGGATTGGACCGGGACATGCCAAGCGGCCTTGGTTTACTACCGGTAGACCGCCTGTCAAGTTTCGTATCATTTGGACTTCGTTTGATACTCCAACGGTTAACCGAGGGACCGTAAAGGCCTCGTGTGTGTTGCAGCCCAACACCCCTCCAATTTGGCCCAAAAACCCACCTAAACCCTCTCCATCATCTAGAGCATTCGATCACGATCGCGTGGCCGCAAACCGCACCTCATTTGGAGCTTCCTAGCCTCCTCTACCTCTATATAAAGGGCACCCCCCTAAAAATCTGCGGTTCATTCTTCCCCTAACCCTAGTCCATCAGCACCTCCGCCGCCGGACAATGTCCGCCGCCTAGCGGACATCATCGCCGCCACCAACCGCGACCAGCCACCTGTCGCCCGCCACCTCTCACTCCGCCGCGGCCCGCATGGCCCGCCGCGGGCCCTCCCCGGCCCAAGGCGCGCGCCGCCGCCTCCTCTCGACGAGCCGCCCCGCTCCTCCACCGGGCGCCACCATAGTTTTTCCCGCGCCGGCCACCGCCCGCCGGCGCCGCCAACCTCGTCGGTGCTCCACCGTCTGCCGCCTCCGCCGCGTCGGACCTCCACCTCGCCGCCCGGAGCTCCTCCACGACGCCCCGTCGAGCTCCACCACCGGATCCGGCCTCTCCTTCCTCAACTCCGACCCCCGGCGAGCTTCCTCCCGCCGGTGAACAGTGATTCCGGCGGACCTTGGGAAACGTGCCCCGGATCTGGATCTAGATCCAAATATCTCGGGTTGACTTTCTCCCGAAACCCTAGTTCATATCCCCTTGTTCATCGCATCGTAACTTTGCATCCGTAGCTCCGTTTTGGGCATATAGCATATCAAAATGTTCGTCTTAGAGAGAACATCATTTTATTCCATTGCATCATTTTCATTTGAGTTCATCTTGATGCCCGAAATGCTATTAGAAGAGTGCTACTTGAGATAATTGTCAGATCTGCTGCTCCAATTAGATATTTGTCATTTTTGCCATGATTATTGTGTGCATGCTATGCCCATGAGCTCTACATATGTTTTGTTAAGGGTTTTGCTATCTTTCCAGAGGTGCAACCCATGTATTTTTTTGATGTGTGTGGTGACTAGCACAAGCTTGCAAAGTGAGGCACTTGGTAATGCTGTTTTCAGGGACTTAGCATTTTCACTAAGTCCTTGACCTGTTTATCTCATATGGCCATATGTTCATGTTGTTTCCTAGTGATCCGTGCCTCTTTTGAGGATGATCGGTAAGGATGTTTTGTTAATCTTGTAGTGATCTATCCATCCATGCCTTTGTTTGCAATTATGGAGCACCCTAGCTTGAGTCAATCGAGCTCTACTTTTGCTATTTCGTGAATCTGGGCAGATTGTCTACTTGTTAGCGATTTTGTCGATGATGTTGTAGTTTATCCGTGCATGCTATGTTATTGTTCTTGCCATGTCTAGCTTGAATTTTGTGTATTCTTGATGGGTGTATGCTTAGTTTGTCATGACTTGCTCTGTAGTGAGTGCGTCGAGCTCGTAAACATGCCTACTTGATATCTATTTTCAGCATGCTCCAGTTTTCACAGTCTAAGAATTGATTATGTTTTTGCCATGTTCACATGCTTGCAAATGTATTTTCTGATCCCTTTTGGCTCAAGGTCACTAAGGGACTTTTGTTAAGATCTTTGAGTAGCTCCATGCCATGCTTTACTTTTCCATGTTCAGGTCATGTAGAACATAGTTTTCATGCTCCGAAGAGTGCTATCTGATCTGAAATTTCAGACAAGTGTTAATTTCACTAAGTCTGAGATCTGTTTACCATATGCATTTTTGCCATGCCTGTTTGAACCTGTTAATGGATGATTTGGCCGTAGCTCGGTGCTAGACTTTTGTTAAGCATCATGAATGCATTCCAGCCATGTATTTTGATGCCATGTTTGGGTGTTGTAGCATGTTCATCTTGTTGCAGTTAGATGGCTACTTGCTGTAAATCGCACAACGTGGTCATATTTGAATTGCTTGCCATTTCCAAACCGTAACTCCGATTCCGGTGATCTTTATATCGTTTTCAAGCGATTTCTTCTCATCTTTCCAGTGGCACACTTGGATTCCCAAGAGGCCAGGTTCATGCATTCCTTATCAAATCTTGCATATGCATCACATATTGCATCCCGCATAGCATACCATATTTGCATCATATTGTTTGAGCTCTGCACGTGGTTGATTGTGTCATTGTTGCTTGTTTGTCTTGTTTGGGTAGAACCGGGAGACGAGTTCGCTAACAAGGAGCCCGTTGAGTTTGCTTTCGAGGATCCAGTCAACTCTGACAACTTTGCAGGCAAGATGATCATACCCTCGAAATCACTACTATCTTTGCTTTGCTAGATCCTCGCTCTTTTGCTATGCCTATGCTACGATGCCTACCACTTTATTTCAAGCCTCCCAAATTGCCATGTCAAACCTCTAACCCACCATGTCCTAGCAAACCGTTGCTGGGCTATGTTACCGCTTTGCTCAGCCCCTCTTATAGCATTGCTAGTTGCAGGTGAAGATTGGAGAACGTTCCTTGTTGGAACATTTATTTACTTGTTGGGATATCATTATATTGCCTTGTTATCTTAATGCATCTATATACTTGGTAAAGGGTGGAAGGCTCGGCCTCTCGCCTAGTGTTTTGTTCCACTCTTGCCTCCCTAGTTTCCGTCATATCGGTGTTATGTTCCCGGATTTTGCGTTCCTTACGCGGTTGGGTTATAATGGGAACCCCTTGATAGTTCGCCTTGATTAAAGCTTTTCCAGCAATGCCCAACCTTGGTTTTACCATTTGCCACCTAGCCTCTTTTTCCCTTGGGTTTCCGGAGCCCGAGGGTCATCTTATTTTAACCCCCCCCCCCGGGCCAGTGCTCCTCTGAGTGTTGGTCCACCTGTCAGCTGCCGGTGGCCACCAGGGGCAACTCTGGGCTGGCCTACCCATACCTAAGACAATCTGAGTGTGCCCTGAGAACGAGATATGTGCAGCTCCTATCGGGATTTGTCGGCACATTCGGGCGGTGTTGCTGGATTTGTTTTAACCTGTCGAAGTGTCTTGAAGAACCGAGATACCGAGTCTGATTGGAACGTCTCGGGAGGAGGTCTATTCCTTCGTTGACCGTGAGAGCTTGTCATGGGCTAAGTTGGGACTCCCCTACAGGGATTTGAACTTTCGAAAGCCGTGCCCACGGTTTTGGGCAGATGGGAATTTGTTAATGTCCGGTTGTAGATAACTTGAACCTTAACTTAATTAAAATGAATCAACCGTGTGAGTTACCGTGATGGCCTCTTCTCGGCGGAGTCCGGGAAGTGGACACGGTGTTGGAGTAATGCTTGCCGCATGTTTGCCCTCTTTAGTTATGCGTTCGCGCTTTGCCTCCTCTTCTCGCTCTCTTTTGCGAACAGGATAGCCACCATATATGCTAGTCGCTTGCTGCAGCTCCACTTATATTTACCTTGCCTTACCTATTAAGCTTAAATAGTCTTGATCGCGAGGGTGCAAGATTGCTGAGTCCCTGTGGCTCACAGATTACTATTAAACCAGATGCAGGGCCTGATGATTCCGCTCCAGGTGACGCGCTTGAGCTCAAGTGGGAGTTCGACGAGGACTCTCAGCGATACTATGTTTCTTTTCCTGATGATCAGTAGTGGTGCCCAGTTGGGGTGATCGGGACCTTGTCGCATGTTGGGTTATCTTTTATTTTGGCGCCGTAGTCGGGCCATGAGTGTTTGAATGTTGTAATGCTATTTATGTACTTTGATTGACGTGGCGAGTGTAAGCCAACTATGTTATCTCCCCTTTATTATTTATATTACATGGGATGTTGTGATGGTTGCCTAACTTGCGACATTGCTTTCAATGCGGTTATGTCTCTAAGTCGTGCCTCGACACGTGGGAGCTATAGCCGCATCGAGGGCGTTATAAGTTGGTAATCAGAGCCTTCCCCGACCTTAGGATCCCCATTGCTTGATCGTTATTATCGGCCGAGTTGTGTCTAGAAAAATGTTTTGAGTTATTTAGGAATTATATATCGGAGAGTTTAGGAATTCTTTTTACTTCCCAGTCTCCTCATCGCTCTGGTAAGGCATCCTGACGTAGAGTTTTGACTCTTCTCTTCTCAAATTTCACAAAAAAAATTAAGGATCACGCAGGTATCTTGGAATCATTCCGATGGTTTTATGACGAGAACATTGTCTTGGTGCCTCCTGTCAGGGGTTTTGTGGAAGTGTCCCGGGGAGTTGAGCTCTGAGGTGGTGTCGTCATAATTTTATCGTTGCAATTCTGGAATACCTGAGTTTAGTACACCGACATCGAAAATCTCTTTTATGCAGTTCATTGGTGAGATAACATCGACGCCACCCAATACTGGGGCGGGAGTTCGGGAGTATCGTCATAACTTGTATAACGGATGCTTTTTGAAGGTTGAGGTAGATGGTTTCCGAAGTTTTTCTCGGTTATGTGTTGAAGGATGGATACAGCTGGATGTAGGATTTGCTAGATTTGGGTGAGATATTATGCTTCCCCTGTATCCCCAACACCTGATTGCATAACCGGAAAGGTTCGGGAGTTTCATAGGTGGGAATTCTCGTAGCTCTAGTTCTTCTTCCACGGATAGTTGGTTTGAGATTGGGATTTCTTACCGATTATTCGTTCTTGATCCGTACCTTGTTGATTTATTTCTCTACCTAAATTCTAAGTGGCTTCTCAATTTATGGATATGTGACCATTTCAAGAGGAATGCATTCGTTCATTTTGTTCGGATGTGAAGACTATATATTGCAATTTTCATTCCGTTGGATTCAGCTTCTTTTATCTGCAATGTGCTAACGGTGGTCAACCTCTTCAGGATGGCTCCCGCTAAGAGCACCAATTAGAATCAGAATCAAGATCCGCCACCACCTCCACATCCTCCGGAGGCATGGCAAGCTGTGATGGTCGCAACCAATGCAAACACACAGTTGATCATGCAAATTCTTCAAGAGCGCAATCAAGGCAACCAATGGAACCAAGGCAACAATCAGAATCACTTTGCTACACTCAACCAGTTCCTTGCTAACGGGCCAAAAACTTTCAGCAATTGTGTTGAGGCAACTGATGCTGACGATTGGCTCGTGGATCTGTGCAAGCATTTCGAGTGCAGTAACGTCAGGCCTGAGGACTTCGTCAAGTTCGCTTCCTTCCAACTCAAAGATCAAGCTGCAGAATGGTTCCAGCAGTACAAGGATTCCAGAGGTGGACGTGTGATTACCTGGGATGAATTCCGTCAAGATTTCAGAGCTCATCATATTCCCCAGAGCGTGGTTGAAAGTAAGCGTGAGGAATTCCGCAACCTGAAGCAAGGCTCTTTGTCTGTCTATGACTACAACAAGTTGTTCCAGAAGCTCGCCCGCTTTGCCAAGAAGGACGTTCCTGATTAGAAGAGCATGATATACTAGTTCAGGGGTGGTCTCAGAGAAGAAATTCAGCTAGCTCTTGTTCTCTTTGAGCCCTTGAGGTACGATGAGTTCTACAACATGGCACTGAAGCAAGAGGCCGCTCAACTGAGGTGTGATGCTTCCAAGAAGTGAGTCAGAGATGCTACTCCTTCTTCCTCTACTCAAGTGGCCAAGCAGCAGAAGTATTGGCTTCCTCCTCCTCCGTTCTGTCGGCCGTATCAGCAGAAGAGCAAAGGTGGCAGTGGATCTTCCCACCCACCCAACCCTGGCTTTCAGAACAAGACTTCGTCTCAAGCTCCAAGATCGAGTGCTCCGTACCACCGTCCGCCTTTAGAGGTCACGTGCAACAAGTGCCAACAGAAGGGTCACTATGCCAACAAGTGTTTAAACCAAAGGCGTCTTCTTCCTCCTCCTCCTGTGAGATCGGCAAGTACAGCTGTGGTCAAGCATAACCCCAAGCACGCCAAGGTCAACTTGATGAATGCAGCTCAGGTAGAGGACTCGTCAGATGTCATCATGGGTAACCTTCCTGTTAACGATGTTCCTGCAAAAGTTCTTTTTGACACTGGTGCATCGCATTGTTTCATCTCGAGACCGTTTTCATCTAAGCATGGTTTGGCTTTGCAAATTTTGCCTAGTCCATTAGCAGTTGTCTCTCCCGGTAGACGCATGCATGCTAACTCCATTGCTCTGGATGTTACTATCACTTTGGGAGACTACAAATTTATATCTTCTCCTACGGTTCTTGGGGACTCGGATATTGATCTTATTCTCGGAATGGATTGGCTTTCTAAGAACAAGGCGCATCTTGATTGTGCAGCCAGGCAGATTCAATTGACTCATTCGTCTGAGGATGTAATTGTCTTTGCCGCTCGTGATAATACAATCCGTCTGTTTTCCCTCAATGAGAAGGGTGAACTAGATGCTATCTCGCAAATTCCAGTCGTTTGCGAATATCAAGACGTCTTTCCAGAAGAGCTTCCAGGAATGCCTCCGCACCGGCCAGTTGAATTCGTCATCGATCTTGAGCCCGGTACAGAACCTGTGTGCAAGCGTCCTTACAAGCTCGGACCTGAAGAGTTGAAGGAGCTGAAGAAGCAACTCGATATTCAAGAGAGAATGGGCCTTATCCGGCCTAGTTCTGCTCCGTGGGGTTGTGGTGTTCTTTTTGTGAAGAAGAAGGATGGAACGGACTGACTTTGTGTTGATTACCATCCATTGAACAAGAAGACCATCAAGAACAAATACCCACTTCCCAACATCAACGAGCTATTCGAACAACTCAAAGGTGCCCAAGTATTCTCCAAGCTTGATCTCCATATGGTTTATCATCAGATTCGAATCTGTGAGCAAGATATTCCCAAGACGGCTTTCAGGACAAGCTATGGTTCATATGAATACACTGTCATGTCTTTTGGCCTCGTCAACGCTCCTCCGACTTTCTCTCGCATGATGAACTTCATCTTCAACACCTACACCAATGACTTCGTTTTGGTCTATCTCGATGACATCCTGGTTTTCTCGAAGAACAAGGAAGATCATGCCAAGCACTTGCGTTTGGTACTCGATAAGCTGAGGGAACACCAGTTCTACGCCAAGTTCTCCAAGTGCGAATTTTGGCTCGATGAGGTTCTTAATCTTGGTCATATCATCTCTGCCAAGGGCATTGCGGTGAATCCTGAGAAGGTGTCTGGAATTATGAATTGGGAACCTCCTCAGAACGTGAAGCAACTCCGTAGCTTCCTCGGTCTCGCAAGCTATTGTGGAAGATTCGTTGAAAACTTTTCTAAGATCGCGAAGCCTCTCTCAAATCTTCTCCAGAAGCACGTCAAGTTCGTTTGGTCTCCGGGGTGTGACATCGCTTTCAACACTTTGAAAGAGAAATTGATCACTGCTCCAGTTCTGACTCCTCCTGATGAATCCAAGCCGTACGAGGTCTTTTGTGATGCCTCTCTCCAAGGTCTTGGCGCAGTGTTGATGCAAGAGAAGAAAGTTGTTGCTTATAACTCTCGCCAGTTGAAGCCCAACGAGAAGAACTACCCCACTCATGATCTTGAGTTGGCGGCAGTTGTGCATGCTCTTTTGACTTGGAGACATCTCTTATTGGGAAGAAAAGTGGACATCTTCACTAACCACAAGAGTCTCAAGTACATCTTCACTCAGCCTAATCTCAACCTCAGGCAAACTCGATGGGTCGAAATGATTCAAGAGTATAATCCGAGTATCGAGTATACTCCAGGCAAGGCCAATGTGATTGCTGACACATTGAGCAGGAAGGCTTATTGCAACAGTCTGATTCTCAAGCCTTATCAACCCGAGCTTTGTTAAGCTTTCCGCAAACTTAATCTGCAAGTTGTTCCTCAAGGTTTCCTCGCCAACCTTCAAGTCTCTCCTACCTTGGAAGACCAGATTCGCCAAGCCCATCTTCTTGATGCTATGGTGAAAAAGGTGAAGATTGGGATTGCCAAGAGTCAACCCAAGTACAAGTGCTACTGCCTTGATGACAAGGATACTCTCTTCTTTGAGGATCGTATTGTTGTGCCCAAAGGTGACCTCCGTAAAGTGATCATGAACGAGGCTCACAATTCTCTCCTCTCCATCCACCCTGGGAGTACGAAGATGTATCAGGACCTCAAGCAGGCTTATTGGTGGACTCGAATGAAGCGTGAGATTGCTCAGTTCGTAAATGAGTGTGATGTCTGCAGAAAAGTGAAGGCAGAACACCAAAGACCAGCGGGTCTCCTTCAACCTCTTGCCATTCTAGAATGGAAGTTTGACCACATTGAAATGGACTTCGTGACTGGGTTTCCAAAGTCCAAGCGTGGCAATGATGCTATATTCGTTGTCATCGACAAACTCACTAAAGTGGCTCACTTTCTGCCTATCAAAGAGTCAATCACTGCAGCTCAATTGGCGGAACTCTATACCTCTCGAATTGTCTCTCTACACGGTATTCCACAAGTGATCTCTTCAGGCCGTGGCAGCATCTTTACCTCCAAGTTTTGGGATTCTTTTCAAAAGGCCATGGGCACCAACATCCGCTTCAGCACAGCTTTCCATCCTCAAACTAGCGGTCAAGTCGAGCGTGTCAATCAGATTCTTGAAGATATGCTCAGGGCTTGTGTGATCTCCTTCGGCATGAAGTGGGAGGATTGTCTTCCTTATGCTGAATTCTCCTACAACAACAGTTTTCAAGCAAGTTCGGGCAAGGCCCCATTTGAAATTCTGTATGGCAGGAAGTGCCGTACCCCTCTCAACTGGTCTAAAATCGGTGAACGTCAGCTTTTGGGTAATGACTTAATCACAGAGGCAGAGGAAATTCGCAAAGTCATTCGAGATAACCTCAAAGCAGCCCAATCCCGCCAGAAGAGCTACTATGATAGTAAGCACCGTGATTTGGCTTTCGAGATCGGAGATCATGTTTACCTCCGCGTCTCTCCAATGAAAGGTACTCGTCGCTTCAGTATCAAAGGGAAGCTTGCCCCCAGATATGTGGGACCTTTCAAGATTGTCAGCAAGAGAGGCGATCTCGCCTATCAACTCGAGCTTCCTTCAAACTTTGCAAATGTTCATGATGTGTTCCATGTCTCTCAGCTTCAAAAGTGCTTCAAGACTCCTGACAGCACCGTCAACTACGAGGACATTGAGCTCCAAGAAGATCTCTCTTACCGTGAGCACCCCATTGCTATTCTTGAAGAGACTGAACGCAAGACTTGCAACAAGTCAATCAAATTCCTCAAAGTCAAGTGGTCACACCATTCCGACCGTGAAGCTACCTGGGAACACGAGGATCACCTCCGTTCTGAGTACCCGGCGTTCTTTCAGTCCTAGATCTCGAGATGAGATCCTTTCGTAGTGGTGGAGTGTTGTAACACCCCGGATGTGACTTACCAATATGTACCCCAACTCTTGCCGTTTCCGGCCTTAAGTTATTTTATTTTCTCGGGTTCGGGTTCTTCTCTCCGTGTGTTGTTATCGTTGTCATGCATCTCATATCATGTCATCATGTGCATTGCATTTGCATATGTGTTCATCTCATGCATTCGAGCATTTTCCCCGTTGTCCGTTTTGCATTCCGGTGCTTCGTTCTCCTCCGGTGATCATTTCTACCTTTCTTTCGTGTGTGGGGATTAAAGATTTCCGGATTGGACCGAGACTTGCCAAGCAGCCTTGGTTTACTACCGGTAGACCGCCTGTCAAGTTTCATATCATTTGGACTTCGTTTGATACTCCACCAGTTAACCGAGGGACCGTAAAGGCCTCGTGTGTGTTGCAGGCCAACACCCCTCCAATTTGGCCCAAAAACCCACCTAAACCCTCTCCATCATCTAGAGCGTTCGACCACGATCGCGCGGCCGCAAACCGCACCTCATTTGGAGCTTCCTAGCCTCCTCTACCTCTATATAAAGAGCACCCCCCTAAAAATTCGCGGTTCATTCTTCCCCTAACCCTAGTCCATCAGCACCTCCGCCGCCGGACAATGTCCGCTGCCTAGCAAACATCATTGCCGCCACCAGCCGCAACCAGCCACCTGTCGCCCGCCTCCTCTCACTCCGCTGCGGCCCGCAAGGCCCGCCGCGGGCCCTCCCCGGCCCAAGGCGCGCGCCGCCGCCTCCCCTCGACGAGCCGCCCCGCTCCTCCACCGGGCGCCGCCGCAGTTTTTCCTGCGCCGGCCACCACCCTCCCGCGCCGCCAACCTCGTCGGCGCTCCGCCGTCTGCCGCCTCCGCCGTGCCGGACCTCCACCTCGCCGCCCGTAGCTCCTCCACGACGCCCCGGCGAGCTCCACCACCGGATCCGGCCTCTCCTTCCTCAACTCCGACCACCGGCGAGCTTCCTCCCTCCGGTGAACAGTGATTCCGGCGGACCTCGGGAAACGTGCCCCGGATCTGGATCTAGATACAAATATCTCGGGTTGACTTTCTCCCGAAACCCTAGTTCATATGCCATTGTTCATCGCATCGTAACTTTGCGTCCGTAGCTCCGTTTTGGGCATATAGCATATCAAAATGTTCGCCTCAGAGAGAACATCATTTCATTCCATTGCATCATTTTCATTTGAGTTCATCTTGATGCCCGAAATGCTGTTAGAAGAGTGCTACTTGAGATAATTGTCAGATCTGCTGCTCCAATTAGATATTTGTCATTTTTGCCATGATTATTGTGTGCATGCTATGCCCATGAGCTCTACATATGTTTTCTTAAGGGTTTTGCCATCTTTCCAGAGGTGCAACCGATGTATTTTTGTGATGTGTGTGGTGACTAGCACAAGCTTGCAAAGTGAGGCACTTGGTAATGCTGTTTTCAGGGACTTAGCATTTCCACTAAGTCCTTGACCTGTTTATCTCATATGGCCATATGTTCATGTTGTTTCCTAGTGATCCGTGCCTCTTTTGAGGATGATCAGTAAGGATGTTTTGTTAATCCTGTAGTGCTCTATCCATCCATGCCTTTGTTTGAAATTATGGAGAACCCTAGCTCGAGTCAATCGTGCTCTACTTTTGCTATTTCGTGATTCTGGGCAGATTGTCTACTTGTTAGCGATTTTGTCGATGATGTTGTAGTTGATTCGTGCATGCTATGTTATTGTTCTTCCCATATCTAGCTTTCATTTTGTGTATTCTTGATGGGTGTATGATTAGTTTGTCATGACTTGCTCTGTAGTGAGTGCATCGAGCTCGTAAACATGCCTACTTGATATCTGTTTTCAGCATGCTCCAGTTTTCACAAAGTCTGAGAACTGATTATGTTTTTGCCATGTTCACATGCTTGCAAATGTATTTTCTGATCCCTTTTGGCTCAAGGTCACTAAGGGACTTTTGTTAAGATCTTTGAGTAGCTCCATTCCATGCTTTACTTTGCCATGTTCAGGTCCTGTAGCATATAGTTTTCATGCTCCGAAGAGTGCTATCTGATCAGAAATTCCAGACAAGTGTTAATTTCACCAAGTCTGAGATCTGTTTACCATATGCATTTTTGCCATGCTTGTTTGAACCTGTTAATGGATGATTTGGCCGTAGCTCAGTGCTAGACTTTTGTTAAGCATCATGAATGCATTCCAGGCATGTATTTTGATGCCATGTTTGGGTGCTGTAGCATGTTCATATTGTTGCATTTAGATGGCTACTTGCTGTAAATCGCAGAACATGGTCATATTTGAATTGCTTGCCATTTCCAAACCGTATCTCCGATTTCGGTGATCTTTATATTGTTTTCAAGCGATTTCATCTAATCTTTACAGTGGCACACTTGGATTCCCAAGTTGAGGCCAGGTTCATGCATTCCTCGTCAAATCTTGCATATGCATCACATATTGCATCCCGCATGGCATACCATCCTTGCATCATATTGTTTGAGCTTTGCACATGGTTGATTGTGTCCTTATTGATTGTTTGTCTTGTTTGGGTAGAGTCGGGAGACGAGTTCGCTAACGAGGAGCCCGTTGAGTTTGCTTTCGAGGATCCAGTCAACTCTGACAACTTTGCAGGCAAGATGATCATACTCTCGAAATCACTACTATCTTTGCTTTGCTAGATGCTTGCTCTTTTGCTATGCCTATGCTACGATGCCTACCACTTGCTTTCAAGCCTCCCAAATTGCCATGTCAAACCTCTAACCCACCATGTCCTAGCAAACCGTTGCTTGGCTATCTTACCACTTTGCTCAGCCCCTCTTATAGCGTTGCTAGTTGCAGGTGAAGATTGGAGAACGTTCCTTGTTGGAACATTTATTTACTTGTTGGGATATCATTATATTGCCTTGTTATCTTAATGCATCTATATACTTGGTAAAGGGTGGAAGGCTCGGCCTCTCGCCTAGTGTTTTGTTCCACTCTTGCCGCCCTAGTTTCCGTCATATCGGTGTTATGTTCTCGGATTTTGCGTTCCTTACGCGGTTGGGTTATAATGGGAACCCCTTGATAGTTCACCTTGATTAAAGCTTTTCCAGTAATTCCCAACCTTGGTTTTACCATTTGCCACCTAGCCTCTTTTTCCCTTCGGTTTCCGGAGCCCGAGGGTCATCTTATTTTAAACCCCCCCGGGCCAGTGCTCCTCTGAGTGTTGGTCCACCTGTCAGCTGCCGGTGGCCCCCAGGGGCAACTCTGGGCTGGCCTACCCGTACCTAAGACAATCTGAGTGTGCCCTGAGAATGAGATATGTGCAGCTCCTATCGGGATTTGTCGGCACATTCGGGCGGTGTTGCTGGATTTGTTTTAACCTGTCGAAGTGTCTTGAAGAACCGAGATACCGAGTCTGATCGGAACGTCTCGGGAGGAGGTCTATTCCTTCGTTGATCGTGAGAGCTTGTCATGGGCTAAGTTGGGACTCCCCCGCAGGGATTTGAACTTTTGAAAGCCGTGCCCGCGGTTATGAGCAGATGGAAATTTGTTAATGTCCGGTTGTAGATAACTTGAACCTTAACTTAATTAAAATGAATCAACCGTGTGAGTTACCGTGATGGCCTCTTCTCGGCGGAGTCCGGGAAGTGGACACGGTGTTGGAGTAATGCTTGCCGCAGGTTTGCCCTCTTTAGTTATGCGTTCGCGCTTTGCCTCCTCTTCTCGCTCTCTTTTGTGAACAGAATAGCCACCATATATGCTAGTCGCTTGCTGCAGCTCCACTTATATTTACCTTGCCTTACCTATTAAGGTTAAATAGTCTTGATCGCGAGGGTGCGAGATTGCTGAGTCCCTGTGGCTCACAGATTACTATTAAACCAGATGCAGGGCCTGATGATTCCGCTCCAGGTGACGCGCTTGAGCTCAAGTGGGAGTTTGACGAGGACTCTCAGCGATACTATGTTTCTTTTCCTGATGATCAGTAGTGGTGCCCAGTTGGGGTGATCGGGACCTTGTCGCATGTTGGGTTATCTTTTATTTTGGCGCCGTAGTCGGGCCATGAGTGTTTGAATGTTGTAATGCTATTGATGTACTTTGATTAAAGTGGCGAGTGTAAGCCAACTATGTTATCTCCCCTTTATTATTTATATTACATGGGATGTGGTGATGGTTGCCTAACTTGCGACATTGCTTGACACGGGAGGATCCGGTGGAAGAGCATGACCTGGACTATGTTGACAAGCTTGAGCTTCTTGCTTGCCATATTCCTGATACATTTCTGGAGTCCGTCCAGCTCCACTGATGAACCCCAGGATAGGCCCTTCTCTTTCCAGGAGGTGAGCCGCGTGGGGATTCCGGATCGAAACTCGGGGGCCACCACCCAATTGGTGTCGCGCGGCTCGGTGATATAGAACCACACTGATTGCCATCCCTTTATGGTCTCCACGAAGGAGCCTTCGAGCCATATAACATTGGTCATCTTGCCCACCATGGCTCCGCCGCATTCCGCTTGTTGGCCTCCCACCACCTTCGGTTTGATATTGAAGGTCTTCAGCCACAGGCCGAAGTGGGGCCGGATGCGGAGGAAAGCCTCACACACGACGATGAATGCCGAAATGTTGAGGATGAAGTTCGGGGCCAGATCATGAAAGTCCAGCCCGTAGTAGAACATGAGACCGCGGACAAATGGACGAAGGGGAAACCCCAGTCCGCGGAGGAAGTGGTGGAGGAAAACTACCCTCTCGAGAGGTTCCGGGGTAGGGACGATCTGCCCCGCAGCGGGCAGCCGATGAGCGATATTCACTGCTAAGTATCCGGCTCCGCGCAGCTTTTTGATGTGTCCCTCCGTGACGGAGGAAGCCATCCACTTGCCTCCCGCTCCGGACATGTTTGGAGAAGGTTGAGGAGAAGGATGTGGACTTGGGCGTTGGAGCTCGAGTGCGCGAGAATGGATGAGCAAGGAGGAAGAACGCATGGGTAGGAAAAGGTAAAACCTTATCCCTTTGTAAGGGCGGACGAAACTATGCGCCCCCACTAGCCTGGTAAAACTCGCTTATCCCCCAAGCGCCGTAATTGATGGTGCGGTTGGGTTGCCCACGCCCGTATTGATGAGAATCCCGTAATAATGGGGACACGATCTCTGCTTTGACAAGACGTGTCAAGAAACCACCTCGCGTTATGTACGGGGCTGGTTAAAGAAAAACGGTTCGAATAATTGCCGAGCCATGGCATGATTTCATGTTGCCAAAACGTGTCAGCAGATTAGATTTGTGGAAATATTATTCTCTCTACAGTGGTATGTGGAACTTATTTTGCAGGGTCGGACACTATCCTTCCATTCAAACTCTTATGTGGTGTATCCGGAGGAGGAACCCGCCTTGCAATGCCGAAGACAACACTGCGCGCCGGACTCATCGTCATTGAAGCCTGGTTCAGGGGCTACTGAGGGAGTCCTGGATTAGGGGGTCTCCGGACAGCCAGACTATATCCTTTGGCCGAACTGTTGGACTATGAATATACAAGATTGAAGACTTCGTCTCGTGTCTGGATGGGACTCTACTTGGCGTGGAAGGCAAGCTAGGCAGTACGGATATGGATATCTCCTCCTTTGTAACCGACCTTGTGTAACCCTAACCCCCTCTGATGTCTATCTAAACCGGAGGGTTTTAGTCCGTAGGACAACAGACAATCATACCATAGGCTAGCTTCTATGGTTTAGCCTCTCCGATCTCGTGGCAGATCAACTCTTGTAATACTCATATCATCAAGAATAAATCGAGCAGGACATAGGGTTTTACCTCCATCAAGAGGGCCCGAACCTGGGTAAAACATCGTGTCCCCTGCCTCCTGTTACCATCCGCCTTAGACACACAGTTCGGGACCCCCTACCCGAGATCCGCCGGTTTTGACACCGACACCTATAATCTACAATCTACTAACCTAAAATATGCAACTAAATCAACTAACCTAAAGCAACTAAATCTACTAACCTAAAGCAACTAAATCAACTAACCTAAAGCAACTAAATCAACTAACCTAAAGCAACTAAATCTACTAACCTAAAGCAACTAAATCAACTAACCTAAAGCAAGAAAAAAAGAAAGAAAATAAAGGGAAGAACCTCACTAGGGGGCAGAGCGGCGACGGGCGGCGGGGGGCGGCTGGACGAAGAGGCACCGGGCAGTGGGGGCGGAGCGGCGACAGGCGCCGGGGCGGCGGGCGGCCTTGGGGGTCGGGGCGATGGGGGTTGGGGGCGGTAGGGGTCGACGGCGGTGGGGGTCAGTGGCGGGGGCGGCTCGGGCACAGGGATAGCATGGTGAGGGGAGAGAGACAGAGGGGAGAGAGAGGGGTGGGGTGCAGGCGCTGGCCTTTTTGTTAGGTCAAAGCTCTTTGTGGTCTGCTAGCAGACAACAAAGAGCCTAGGTAGTGGGATGGGGATGGGGGGACGTCAGTTAGGTTGGCCACTTTCTTTGTCATATGCCGTTAGGTCATTCTCGTTAGTGGGCCACCCACCCTCTTTGCCGTCTGCTAGCAGACGGCAAAGAGCAGGCTGGCGGCAAACATGATCTTTGCTGTCAGCTCATTCTCTGTTGTCCGTTTTCTATAAGCTGATGGCAAAGACCTTTGCCATCAGCTAGTTGACGGCAAAGAGCTGGCTGACGGCAAAGATCCTGTTTCCAGTAGTGTCCAAGGACAAGTTCTTCAAGAAGGTCATCAACCCGTACTTGTCGAAGGTGATGAAGCACCCTCAAGCCATTGAGATGCGTGAGGGGTGCTCCACATCCAGGATGTTCAGGGGCCCAAGAGGACGGGGAGCGTGGAGGCAAGGCTTGAGGTGGTCGAACAAGACATATTCAAGTGCCAAGGGATGGTGGAGCGTGGACTCAGCGCCAATCACTCCATGATCATGGAATTCACCCGTGATGACGTGGTGGATGGCCGATCTATGAAGGACATCGTCTTCAACCTCAACAAGCAAATTAATTTTCTGCACAGCCAAGTCTATGATCTCCAAAATCAAGTCTTTGAATATGAGGCAAGATTTAAAGGTATGAGTTTAGCTGCCAGTTGCAGGACCCGGGAGACTCGTGCATACACTCTTGATGGTGAGCTCCTACCCTGGATGCCTGGGGACAAACTTATTACGTCTACACCACCATCATCATCTTCCCCACCAAAGGAGACTTGAGTACACGGGTATGGGCACTCCCCTTGGCTTGTGCCAAGCTTGGGGGAGATGCCACGGTATCGTATCACCATCACTTTTATTGCCTCTACCTTTCTTAGTTCGATATTTAGTTATCTCATGAATTAGTTGAATAAAAGTTTAGCATGGTCTATTTCGAGTCTTAGTTTCGTAATCTATCTATATATGTAATCGAGTGAGAATTATATAATAAAGCTTATTAGTTTTAGTTTTGCTTCTTTACTTTTATGCTTCAAACAAAAGAAAAGAAAATAATGAAAAAGATCATATGCTAATCTTATTGATGTAGGGTAGAACCCTAATCGCCCAATCTTTCACGAAAGGAGAGGATCCCGCGATGAACACGAAGAACACGAGGATGGAAACAAGGGGAAAGACACGAGAGGAACATGAGAAACCAACAAATATGATCACACATGCGCTAAATCCATGAACACAAAGGAAGATACAAGATCCAAACTCAACAACAGACGATACAAGAGGTAACCGGTCTTCTCCGTGAGGAGGTCTTGAATCCATGGGGGGGGGTCTTCCCTCAGAAAGGGGGCTTGAATACAAAGGGATCTTCTTCGTAGAGGCCGTGGTCTCTCTTGTGGAGTAGATCCGATATGGATGAGCATAGCTCTATCTCTCAAATGAGCTATCACAACGCTAACCCTGGAAAGAAGGTGGAGGAGGTCTATTTATAGTCTAGTGGGCGAAGGGGTAAGTGAGGGGGCGAAACAGGTACATGGGCCTCGGCCCGGAGGCATGCACACAGGAAAGGCCAGATGATCCGGATGGGGGTCTGGATGATCCGGGCGTCGTCCGGATGATCCGGGTCCTCGTACGGATGATCCGGCTTCACTGAGTGGATTCTGCAAGGTTCGGCCGTCGCGGTGTATGGATTACCCGGATGATCCGAGGGTTGGCCCGGATGATCCGGCTCGGCGTCCGGATGTCCGGCTCCAGCTCAGCAGCCGGTCCGTCTTCTTCTCCTTTCTTCCGTCTTCTCTTCCACGCTTCCCTCGCGGATGGTGTAGACGTACACTTGCGCTCGCACTCCTCCTCGACATCCGTGATGTTCTGACAATACCTATGCATGCACATGGAGGGAGTGTCAAGTAGTATACCATCCTCGAGAGGGTCAAGTGAGCACGTGTAAAGGAGATGATTCACCTTTGTGTATGTGAAGTAGATGTCGCACGTGTCACTTGCCAAATGGTCTCTTGACATCGTGATGTTCGTAGGATGCTCCGCATCATCCCCTCCCCCTTGGGAAAGATCCGACCTCGGATCGAAATCCAAATCACCATGGGAAAGAGATGGCGTCGCCGTGTAGGAGTGGATGCTCACCAAGTACTTGTCATCTTGAAGCGCGAAATGGGCACTTTCCAATGTCGCACCATCTAGTGATTCCTTCAAAAGGAGCAAGAACAACAAACACTTGGAAAAACAAATGTGGTTAGCGTTAGTGCAAAACCAAGCATTCAAGAGGTGATTCACCCAACAAGTGTCGTCATCAAGCATAGCATATGGTGTGACAACGGATTGTGACATGGCATGTAAGCACATAAATTGAACATAATGAAGGTCATCATGGAAACAAGCATGTAAATGTGAGGTAGAGATGCGAATATGTTTGACAAGAGAATAGGCATCTACCTCAAGTTCATAGCAAGCATGCATAAAGCGCTCAACAAACGGTCTATGGTAAGCATAGGAAGCATTCACAACACAAAAAAATGAAGTGTCTAAACACATGAGTCAAGTGCAAGAAAATCCAAGCATAACGTGCATAGGGTGTAGTAAAGATACTATGGCACTCAACACAATAGAAAGAGCAATTTTTCATCATGTGTGAGGCAATCAAGGCAAGCATGTAGAAATCATTGGGACATGACATATGTGAAGAAATGACATTGTTGCAACCAAACATGTGAGAGGAGCAAGTAATCCAGAATTGGATGCAACACACAAGGCATATATATCGTGAGGCATGGAAATGTTGAAATGGCAAGAAAGATCTCTAACATGTGCGCAATCAAGTAGTCCAAGATGAACAAGTCTCATGGGGAAAGCAACACAAGTAGTATGATCCATAATATCCATGCTCAAGAAAGATGTCACCTTGAAGGCGTGTCCTTGTTCATTCTTTACAATACTGAAACACAAGCAAGTGTGATGTAGAATCATCGTGGTAGAAGGTGGTTCGCTCTCAAGAGCTCGGATTGTCAACTCATGTGACGTGGAAGTTGACATGAAGTCCAAGTATCCTACACATGCACACAACAAAAGAAAGAACGTATGCGCATGGTAGATAAACACATCATCCATCATGATGGTTCTCTTCTCTTGCACATAACCATTAGAAGCACAAGTGCGTGAAGAATATGATGCAACAATGGCAATATTCATGGCACGAGGTATATGGTGCAAAGAGGTAAGACAAGCATGCTTCACAAGAAATATGTCAAAATCTCCACATATATGTGAGAATGCTATGGGGGCAATCTCATTAGTAAGATGAAAATCATTGTTGCACTCAATACATGGCAAATCATCTAGCAAGAAGCAATAACAATCATGTGCAAAGCATGTAGATGGTTGTCATCAACCGCATGAAGTAAGCAAGTATGAATCATTGGTGATGCAACATAAGCAAGCATAGTAATCAAGTCGTGCAAGCTAGTAGTGCAAAGATGCAACATACTAGAGGAAATCATGGCAATCATGTCATGTGAGCAAATACTAGGCATAGACAATGCACATGACATATCGGAAGCACGAACACAAAGCAAGATCATAGTATTATCATAGGCATGGGGCACAAAGTAAACATGGCAATAACAAGTGATATCTCCACCAAGCTTGCAAATACACATACAAGTATGAGAATCAATCATCATGTGTAATGCGAAGCATGGGTCACAAATGCATGGCAAAGGCATAGGAATAAGCATATCATTCAAAGTGAACATGGCAAGATGGGCATAGAGTGATATATAATGGACAATAACCCATAACCATGTGAGAGCTATGTAGAAGAAATGCGTGAAGACTTCGCGTGAAGAGAGCGGTGGGAAGGACAATCCATGGTATCCCAAGGCATCATTGCTCTCTAGAGCTCGTTTTGTCAACTCATGGGATTGCGAGCTTGACAAGAATTCGTGGGTACCTACACAAAAGAGACACAAACGAAAGAGATTATGTGTGTGGTAAATGTACACATCATCCATCATGATGTGTATGTGCACGTGTGAGTTAGCACAAGATAAGCATCGCTCAAAGAAATTTGATGCATGGTATAGGAACATGTCATCCATCATGAAATAATAGTTGTTATGTATAACATGATGGGGATGCAAATTGAGCATACAATTATATGGCACATCAATAGCATGTTTATTCATGGGAAGCATATGGTGCACACAAGTATTGGGATCATGCAATGGGTGGGAGTGATCACAATCTCCTAAAATGTATGAGGAAACTATGGGGGTCTCCTCATGAGCAATGTTGGAAACATCATATGGAGAAAATGGACAACATCCAAAACAATGCATATCCGAAGCTAGGTGGTTATGGCATGGCATATGAGGTAAATGATGCAAAGGTAGCATGTCAATATCATCACAAGAGAAACAAATGCCAATAACCATAGGCTTGTCATCTATGCCATAAGTGCAAATTGGGTTAATCTTAATGGCATATACATAGTCACTATGAAGAGATTACAAATATGACATGTGGTCGATCTCATGCATAGCATATGACAAGTCAAGCGGATTGGCAAACATGATGTGACCGAGAGAATTATCACAAGAAATCCTATGCAACATGGCATCACAACTAATAGACTCCACATGGCAATCATCATACTCATCATAAATGGGTAAATCATCGCATGGGGAAGTCACACTAGCATGAAGCATGGAAATAGGTTGATCAACATCATGCAAGCAATCAATGTCATGATAGTCCACTAGTGGGACAAGAGCATCACCTTCACCTATGTTACCTTTGTCATTCCACTCACGTGGTGTAGGTGAGGTGGGTAAGACCGAATGGTGGTCAAGATCATCATTGTGATGGAACCATGTGGGGGTGTATCATATTCCACCATGGCCATCGTCTTGTCCAAAGGTAGGACAAAGTCGTCGAGAATCGACGCGTCATCATATAAGGGACCTAGCACCAAATGAGAAGACACAATAGAGGTAGAGGTCAAGTCGTTAGTGTTGAAAGTGGCCTCACATGACCTATCAACTATCTCACTCTCTCTATGTGGTGGTTCACTCACTCCCAGAAAATAGGTGCGCTCAAACTCACATATGGTGGAGTCACTCATCTCACACAAGAGGTTGGAGTTGTGGCTCTCCTCACATGGGAATTGTGTAAACACATCATATATGGGGCTAGTGGTGAAGTCACTCTCACTCTCAATATGGTGGCAAAAGTCACTCAAGTCATCATACGTCGCCATGGTCGAAGGGAAAATCCCATGCTCAACCATCTCGTTGTTGTCGCCGTGGATGAAGGCCGAAGATGGCACATCATCACTCTCGCCTCCTAAGATGGAAGCATCATCCTTGCTCGTCACCATGTCGCTCGCCTCCAAAGCTTGGTCCTTGATGGTGTCCGTAGTCGTAGTCGTTGCCGCACCATCTTGAAAAAGAGTCGAAGTAGACTCGGCATCGTCAATGCCACAAAGAGGGATGGCGGTGAAGTCGAACTTGGGAGCATCGTCTTGGAGCTCGTCGGGCTTGGACATCATGGTGGTACTAGCCTCATGCTCGTTCTCATGGAGCTTGGTCGTCGCGAAGTGAGCTTGGGGTGGAGAAGCTTTGGCCTTCATGAGTTCTTGTTCCGCCTTGAGAGCACCAATGTAGTTGTCATCGAGGGACTTGTAGTTCTCGAGGAAGATCGTCTTGGAGATGTCATTGTGCAATCCCATCATGAAGTGGAACTTCATCGAAATGGGGTCGTCCATGCCGGCTCGTCGCAGGGCAGTCTTCATCTCCTTGAAGTACGCATCGATGGACTTGGGTCCTTGGGTGGTGTTCTCCAATTGGCGTAGAAGTTGTTCCGTGTAGGTTGGAGGCACAAACTCTCGCCGCAAAGCTCTCTTCTTCTTGGGCCAACTCATGTCGTAGGTCTTCGAAGGTGCGTGAAGCCACCATGTGGACGCATAGTCATGGAAGTTCCTTGTGGCACACTTCACTTGATCTTCGGGAGGAACTTGATGTAGCTTGAGGTAGTCATCCATTAGGCGCTCCCACTCGAGATACTCCTCGGGTTCTTGAGTCCCATAGAAAGGAATCTTGTGGTCGGTGTCGAGGTCGTAGTAGCTCGTGGAAGTCGCAGACGTGAGCTTGGGGAGCTTCTCTTGAGGTGCTTGTGGACGAAGATGTCGTATGTCCGTAGGCGAAGGTGCGTTGAAGTCGCTTGGCGAAGATGCCATGGGGGATGGTGAAGTCGTTGAGTGGTTGTTGGTGTTGAGCTCTGGACCTTCACGTTTGTGGTGGCGATGGTGTTGATGCCAATGTGACCTTGCCGGAGATGGTAGCTCGAAGGCATGTGCTCTTGAGCATCTTCTCGAAGATGAGGAAGACCGCTTGTAGGACTTGATGAGGGCTTTGATCTCCTCCATTTGAGCTTGCATCTTGGTGTCGGTGGAGTTGTTCGCGGCATCGAACACGTCGCTGTTGTTTTAGACCGAAGATGAAATGCCTTCCCTATCCATCACAAGACTCGAGCAAATATGAGTGGGAGAAAAGGAAGAACGAATACCAAATGTACCTTGACTGAAGTTGAAAGTGGATCAATGATCACTCCAATCTGGACAAGGAAATAGCACAATTGGTACCAATTCTTGTCGGTTTCTCACACCTACACAAGTAAGGCTTATGGTGGAGCTCGGTAAGGATAGTGGCACAAAAATTTAATGCAAAATGTTAGCAAGAGTCAATAATGTTGAAAAAGACTCACAAATTCGCAAGTGTAACAAGTAGACCAATAGCAATGAATGGCACAAGGAAACGCACACATGGATAGATAAATGGGGTCGTGCAACCAAGGATGAGCACAAAATGTGGAATCCACGGAAAACGCTCGTGTTGCACAACTCAAGAGAGACGCTAGCACGATTGCTCTATAGGCGGATACGACACTTGTGCACAACCTTTGATATGCAAAATGTATCGACTTTCTATCCCAAGTATGCTATGTATGTATGACTCCCGGTGTTATGATCCAAGATGATCTTATATGCAATGTGGTATGATGCTATGGCACTTGCTTACAAGCTTCTTTGCTTTTTCTCTTTTGCTTAAAAGTGTTGTTCTTTTTTTGTATGTCCACTTTGCGAAATGCACAAACAAAGATACCAATTGTGTATATGCGGGAACAATCTTGTGACACAAGGGATGATATGATGATACCAATACGATATGGTATGTATGCAATGGAAGGGTGGATCACTAATGTGCACAAGTAACGTTGCCGGCAATGCTCAAATGGCTAGTCTCGATAGGCAAGTGACGCAAAATGGGCTAGGGGTTATCAATGCAATTGCAAGGGGAATATACAATGGTGTCGTCGAGGTTACCGTCTGTGGTGATGATGAGAGGCGGTGTTGTCGATGTTGACCCGTTCCTAATTAGCCGAAACACCTTAGGAAACAGAAAAAACACAACTCAAAATCTCAAGGACAAAAGTCAAATGGTGGTAGCGGAAAGCGGTGGTGTTGCACTAGGCAATGCGAAAGTGGAGGTTATGGTGGTGGACTATACATGGTGTCGGAGTTGAAAGCACGGTCCCTAAGTAGCCGAAACACCTTAGGAGACACAACTCACAACACAAACAAAATTGGGTTAAGTTGAGGTGGAGGGAGTGTATAGTGGTCAAGCCTATGCGGAAGTGGTTGTGGTGGTTGATGAAGAAGTGATCGTCCCTAAGTAGCCTAGGAGACTCAAATCACTCCTCAAGCAACCACTAGTGTGATGGGGAACAAAATTGGTTAGGTTGCGGAAGGCTATGGTGGTGTAGCGGATGATGTGGTGGAAGCCCTAGGCAAAGATGCCAAAGTTCCAAACATTTGATGGAGTCAAATGGTGTTGAAACCTATGTATATGGATGGGGGATGTCAATAGCTACTCAACGAGCTAAAGAACGTGAAAATCAGACTCCGGGTGTGAAAGTTATGGCCGAAACAAAATTTCAGCCGAGTCAGTGTCAGGGTTAGCCGGACATCCGGGAGTAGGTCCGGATGATCCGGGTTCGTCAACCGGATTTCTGCCGTGTGGGGCGTCTGGACATCCGGGAGATGGTCCAGCTGATCCGGGTGGATCCGGATGATCCGGGAGCACTTCCGGATGATCCTGGCAGGTCAAACTGCTCGGGATTTTCTCTTGGGGATGAATATTTGGGCGGAAATGGGGGATTTTCGGGGGAAAATTGAGGAGATTTCGTGGATGGAAGGTGGGGAAACTTGGGGAGATGCTAGATCCACTCGAAACCAAGCAAATCCGTGGATCAAAATCAACAAAACATCATCATACCAACAAATCACCAAAAAAATTGGGGCTATTTTTGGTGGGGATTTTCGAATTTAGGACGAAATCAAGCGAAAGAAGGCTAGAAAAAGAGGGGTAGGGGCTCCAAATTCATGATCAACCTTGCTCTGATCCAAGATGATGTAGGGTAGAACCCTAATCGCCCAATCTTTCACGAAAGGAGCGGATCCCGCGATGAACACGACGAACACGAGGATGGAAACAAGGGGAAAGACACGAGAGGAACACGAGAAACCAACAAATATGATCACACATGCGCTAAATCGATGAACACAAAGGAAGATACAAGATCCAAACTCAACAACGGATGATACAAGAGGTAACCGGTCTTCTCCGTGAGGAGGTCTTGAATCCACGGGGGGATCTTCCCTTAGAAAGGGGGCTTAAATCCAAAGGTATCTTCTCCGTAGAGGCCGCGGTCTCTCTTATGGAGTAGATCCGATATGGATGAGCATAGCTCTATCTCTCAAATGAGCTATCACAACGCTAACCCTAGAAAGGAGGTGTAGGAGGTCTATTTATAGTCTAGTGGGTGAAGGGGTAAGTGAGGGGGCGAAACAGGTACATGGGCCTCGTCCTGGAGGCATGCACGCAGGCAAGGCCGGATGATCCGAATGGGGGTCCGGATGATCCTGGTCCTCGTCCGGATGATCCGGCTTCACCGAGTGGATTCTGCAAGGTTCGGCTGTCACGGTGTATGGATTACCCGGATGATCCGGGGGTCAGCCCGGATGATCCGGCTGAGCCCGGATGATCCGGCTCGGCGTCCGGATGTCCAACTCCAGCTCAGCAGCCGCTCCGTCTTCTTCTCCTTTCTTCCATCTTCTCTTCCACGCTTCCCTCGCGGATGGTGTAGACGTACACTTGCGCTCGCACTCCTCCTCGACATCCGTGAGGTTCCGACAATACCTATGCATGCACGGAGGGAGTGTCAAGTAGTATACCATCCTCGAGAGGGTCAAGTGAGCACGTGTAAAGGAGATGATTCACCTTTGTGTATGTGAAGTGGATGTCGCACGTGTTACTTGCCAAATGGTCTCTTGACATGGTGATGTCCGTAGGATGCTCCACATCACTTATGTTAAGTAATGACATCACATAAGGAAAAGTACAAGTGGTAAAATTTATTGAAAGTTGACAAACATAGCATTGGTCAATGATGAAACTCATGAAATAATTAATAAGGGAACAGAAGATTCATGTGCAAATACACTATCTTGGACATCTTTTATGATTGTGAGCCTCCATCAAATATTATATGCCAAAATTGTTAACGTTGGACAAGGAAGACAACATAATGATTTATGTTTATTCATATTCACATAGAAGTTATATTGTCATAAATCCTTCAATATGTGGTGCTTGCTCAATATCTTTGCTAGCCAAAAATCCGCACTAAGTAGAGATACTACTTGTTCATACAAAAACCTTAAATCCAAACTCATGTTTTGAGATTCCACCATACCTACCTATGGATTGAGTAAGATCCTTCAAGTAAGTTGTCATCGGTGCAAAAGGCAATAAAAATTGCTTCTAAATGTGTTTGATCATTTAGTGTAAGAGAAAATTGAGCGGTGTACGAACTTGTGATGGCAAGGTAATAAAAGTGACGGACTGCATAACAAAGGTTGCTATCATAAGGGGCAATTTAACGTGATGTTCTTTTGCATTAAGAGATTGTGCATACAAATCAAAAAGCGCATGACAACCTCTGCTTCCCTCTGTGAAGGGGCTATCTTTTACTTTATGTATTTATTTTTCATGCAAGAGTCAAACTATTCTTCCCCATTCTTTTTTATTTTCTCTTTTTGCAAGCATCATATGGTGGGGAAAGATCTAGGCAAAACTGTAATGATGAGTGTCAGCAATCATAGGTGATCCAACACATTTAAAAGCAATTTTTATTATTGTTGGATATGAGTGAGCATGAGTTATTATTGCTGACATCACCCTTGAAGTGAATAAGTTGGGAGGCAAAACTATAAGCCCTATCTTTCTATGTGTCCGGTTGAAACTTTTTGCTCATGTGTATGCAGTGAGTGTTGGCAATCATAGAAGATTAAATGATGGTTGAGTATCTAAACTTGCCAAAATGCTCCGATACGAGACCTGTCGGTGTCAAAACCGGCGGATCTCGGGTAGGGGGTCCCGAACTATGCGTCTAAGGCGGATGGTAACAGGAGCAGGGGACACGATGTTTTACCCAGGTTCGGGCCCTCTTAATGGAGGTAAAACCCTACGTCCTACTTGATTTATTCTTGATGATATGGGTATTACAAGAGTTTATCTACCACGAGATCGGAGAAGCTAAACCCTAGAAGCTAGCCTATGGTATGATTGTATGTTGTCCTACGGACTAAAACCCTCCGGTTTATATAGAAACCGGAGGGGGCTAGGGTTACACAAGGTCAGTTACAAAGGAGGAGATATCCATATCCGTACTGCCTAGCTTGCCTTCCACGCCAAGTAGAGTCCCATCCGGACACGAAACGAAGTCTTCAATCTTGTATCTTCATAGTCTAACAGTCTGGCAAAAGGATATAGTCCGGCTATCCGGAGACCCCCTAATCCAGGACTCCCTTAGTAGCCCCTGAACCAGGCTTCAATGACGATGAGTCCGGTGCGCAGTATTGTCTTCGGCATTGCAAGGCGGGTTCCTCCTCCGAATACATCACGGAAGAATTCGAATACAAGGATAGTGTCCGACCCTGCAAAATAAGTTCCACATACCACCGTAGAGAGAATAATATTTCCACAAATCTAATCTGCTGACACGTTTTGGCAACATGACATTATGCCATGGCCCGGTAATTATTCAAACCATTTCCTTTAACTAGCCCCGCACATAACGCGAGGCAGTTTCTTGACACGTCTTGTCAAAGCAGAGATCGTGTTCCCCTTATTACGGGATTCCCATCAATACGAATGTGGGTAACCCAACCACACCATCGATTATGGCGCTTGGGGGATAAGCGAGTTTTACCAGGCTAGTGGGGGCGCACAGTTTCGGCCGCCCTTATAAAGGGATAAGGTTTAACCTTTCTCTACCCACGCCTTCATCCTCCGTGCTCATCCGTTCTTGTGCACTCGAGCTCCAACGCCCAAGTCTGCATCCTTTCCCTCAATCTTCTCCAAACATGTCCAGAGCAGTGGGAAAATGGATGGCTTCCTCCGTTACGGAGGGGCACATCAAAAAGCTGCGCGACACCGGATACTTAGCCGCGAATATCGCGCATCGGCTGCTTGCTGCGGGGCAGATCGTTCCTACTCCGGAACCTCATGAGAGGGTAGTTTTCCTCCACCACTTCCTCCGCAGACTTGGGTTTCCCCTTCATCCATTCGTCTGTGGTCTCATGTTCTACTATGGGCTGGATTTTCATGATCTGGCCCCAAACTTCATCCTCAACATTTCGGCGTTCATCGTTGTCTGTGAGGCTTTCCTCCGCATCCGGCCTCACTTCGGCCTGTGGCTGAAGACCTTCAATATCAAGACGAAGGTGGTGGGAGGCGGACAAGCGGAATGCGGCGGAGCCATGGTGGGCAAGATGCCCAATGTTATATGGCTCGAAGGCTCCTTCGTGGAGACCATAAAGGGGTTGCAATCGGCGTGGTTCTACATCACCGAGCCGCGCGACACCAAATGGGTGGCTGCCCCCAAGTTTCGATCCGGATTCCCTACACGGATCACTTCCTGGAAAGAGAAGGGCTTGTCGTGGGGTTCATCGGTGGAGCTGGACGGACTCCAGAAATGTATGCTGAACATGACAAGCAAAAAAGCTCAAGCTTGTCAACATAGTCCAGGTCATGATCATCCGCCGGATCCTCCCATGCCAACAACGGGACTTCAACTTGTGGGAGTTCGACCCGGCCCAGCACCAGACTCTGAGCGAGCTCTTCGACACGACGCACAAGGACGTCTGGAAGGTGCTGTTCAAGGGCGCCGAGGTCCCTCCCTCTCTCACCGAGGACCGCGGGCTAAGCGCGAAGCGCCGAGTGCATTCGATGAGTTCTATACATCCGGTAGGATATTTATTTCCCCTAGCTTAACCATGTGCGGGGTCTGATCTCCATGCCTTTGACGGGACTGGGTGGAGACATCGGTGCAGATTAACTGTCCGACCCCTCTTCCCGAAGACACTGCAGACGCTCTCCTGACGGAGATGCTGACTCCGGCTCCTTACAAGGTGCCGGAGAAGACCAAGAAGGCCAAGGGAACCCGGAAGAGTTCCCAGTGCCAGGTGATATCGGACTCATCGTCCGATAACTCCGCAACACGCTTCTCCCCCGAAGACGAGGAGGAAGATGAAGGTGCTCCCCCTCCAGTCGGGGGACACCAGAAAAGGAAGGCCGCCCCAACTGGGGTGGCTGAAGGGTCCAAGAAGGGAAGAACTCTCCTTCCGGACTACTCCACCACCGCCGCCGAAGGCGAAGACGAGTGGCTGCTCAGGGCCAAGCCCCTGGCAAAGTCGTAAGTATTCGGATACCAGAGTAACTAATAGCATTCCATTGTCGCACTGCTTCTCCTAACGCCGAATTATTACTATGCAGACCGCCACGAGCCCGTATCAACGTATCGTCGGACGGCTCCCTGGGCTCGTCGGATATGGATAGCGATCCACTTCCGACCGCCACCTCCCCTAGCCCTACGGACAACGCCGAGGTATTGTCTCAAGAGGCACCGGGTCGAGGGGAGACAGTCCCGGAGGCGCCTCAAGGCGACCTTCCGGACTCCGGGAGCAAAGGGAGCAAGGCTCCTGAGGGCTCCGAGTTTGGCCCTCAGCCGAACACCGCGCCAGAACCCCCAGTGGTTCCGGACTCGGGCAGGCGGCCTCCTTCCAAGATGGGCAAGACGCTTGTTCCGGTGACCTCTGTCCATCCAGAGGCACCGGACAATCTGCTGGGAGCGCTTCACAGCGCTTCCATCGACGAAGAGCACCGCACTATTATGAGTGCGGTGGTCCAGAAGGTTCAGTCTGCCAAGAGCGGACTGACTGAAGCCTGTGCCAGCCTTCTAACAGGCTTTGAGGTAGGTTTTTGAAATATGGGGAAAAATATTACCGCATAGACAGTAGCCCCTGATGCTCTGTTCGGTGTTCACAAAGAAAAGCCGAACAGAGGATCAAACAATATCGCAGGAGCCTAATATAAGTATGTCAATAAGCGTATGCAGGCTTCGCTGCTGACCTCTGCCGCACTACGCACTGAAGCAGGACCTTGAAGGGTCCAAGGACGAGCTCGGCCTTGCCAAGAGGCAGCTCGAGGAGAACAAAGGTAAGTAGTACCTAGTCTATGGATATGTATAAAGAGAATGCGATTGCAAAATGACAGGATCATCATAAATTTGCCAGGGGCCACCACCGAGGTGGCGACCCTGAAGCAAGCGCTATCTGAGGCCGAAAACAAAGTGGCCAAGGAGCGCACTGAGCAGGAAAGGCATGAGGCACGGGTGGGCGAGGTGCAGCAAGAGCTCCACGCTCTCGTGATGAAGCACGAGGCGTTGGAGCTTGACTTGAAGACGCGAGAGTCCGAACTTGCCGCGGCACTTGAGAGCGCAAAGAATGCCAAGGCCGAAGCCCAAAAGGCCCTCCAGGAGATTGATGCGATGAAGAAGATAGCGGCGGGTAAGGCATTCTATATGCAAAGCAAGCATGTGAAAGTAAATTACCTGTTACTTACCCGAATCCGGAGCTCTCCAGGAGCATTCGCAGATTTGCCCGCAGCGTGTCGGATGCCGCACAGTTTTACCAGGCCGAGGACGAAAGCTCAACGGAGAAGTTGTTCTGGTCTCAGTATACTGGGACCAAACACCCGATGCCTCTGAGCGACCAGCTGAAGCAGCTGGTCGAGCTGCACAAGGCGGCCGAACAGGCCATGAAGGGCTTGATAGTCCGGATGTGGCCTGGCGACGCCCTTCCCAACAGCTACTTCGGCCAGGTGAGGCGGCTTGTGGATGCCTGCCCACGGCAGGAAGTTATCAAGAAGTCTGTCTACATCGAAGGTGCACGCCAGGCTTTCACCCGTGTGAAGGTGCAATGGGCCAAGCTGGACACTCCTTTGAGTTTCATTCTTGCGAACGTACTCCCCAGGCGGGATACTTAACGCGTACCGTTAAGCTGATCAAGGAAGGGCCGCCGGAGGGCAAGGAGCATCGCCACCCCGAGATGTACTATGAGGGTGTCCTGAAGGGTGCCCGTCTCGTAGCGGACGAGTGTACGAAAGATATAATATTTGAGTAAACTTGCTCGTGTAATCCTGTATTCATGAAAACTTGTTCATATGCGCTATGCAACGCTTGTTTGCATTTAAAATATTACCTTCTGTTTGGCCGTTTATCAAATCTGAGAGATGGCTAGTCGTCGGCTTCTGCCCCCATGCCACGAGTGCTGGGGTGTTCGTGATAAACCTGAGCACTCTTGTTCCCATTTTTGGGTCCTTCGAGGAGGTGCTCAGCACAACGAACAAGGCAATCGGACTATAATGCGTTATCACTCTCACTTAGCCATAGAATTCTATAATTTTAAATTTCGGCGAAGCCCCTAGTATTCGGAAGGCCGAATCTGGGGCGCGATACACATCTTAAGCCGGACAGGGCCGACTCCTCGCTCTAAGCGCCATAAGTCTTTAAGGACTCGAAAACCTCTCGAACAGCGACCAGTCTCTCGCCTTATCATGATAGTCAGTTTTAGCTTTCTCTACTGAGGTGCTTAGCCCAGCAGAACCGGGGCACAATCGCAGTAGTTCTCCCAGCGCTACCTTAGACGATATAGCGGAATGTAAGGTACCAAAACATGGGAGCCGGGCAAACCCAACTATTGACCCAAGACATGATTCAGAGTTGATGCATATAATGCTATAAGTTCGGGGTGCCACACTGTTGAAAGTGTTCGGACTTCTCACGCCGTATTATGGGGTATGCTTAAGCCCCTAGCATATTGGCCATACCAGAGTGTACGGGTGCTAGATGTCATGAGTGAACATATATATATATAAAGAAGAATGCAATAATAGTCTTAATGCTATGCATTGTTTATTCAAAAAGGTGTGTTAAAGCAGAATGATACAAGTAGTGCGATAAGCAAAAAGTAGGACTGTTTGACATGTCCCTTCCAAGGGCAAGCTGAGAAACAATATTAAAGCAAATATTTCACTCGTTATCGTAATCCACCTAGGAGTTCCGTGGTGTGACGTAGCTTTCTGCCTCCTTGGTTGCTGCATCATGTGTTCGGCAATCAAACTGCCGGACAGGGTTTCCAGAGATTAAAGTCCTGAAAGAGAAAAATAACAAAGCGGGAAGCCCCTAGTGCGGTTTAAGTCGCGTCTTGGAGCGTGCCGCAGTCGTGCCCCCCTCCCTGCCTGTGCCCATGGTATTTTTAATGCATAATTATGTACGCGTGGCACGGATTTCGCTGTTTAGCTGGGACTGGGGTGGGGGCCGCATTGCTATACGAGTTCGGAACTTGCCAGGCGGTCCAGTTGTCGATTACTCCGGGTGCCCTTGAAGGTGTCCGGGTCCTTAAACGCCGAACTAGTGGATTGCCTTAAGAGGCTGCTTTGCGCTTCCGCTGCGAGGGCCGCAGTGTGCTCCTCCGTTCGGAGTGAGCGCTCTAGGTATCCATTAGCTGTAATGACCCCCCGAGGTCCTGGCATCTTGAGCTTGAGGTATGCATAACGCGGTACCACATTGAATCTCGCAAATGCGGTTCGCCCGAGCAGTGCATGATAACCACTGCGAAACGGGACTATATCAAAGATTAACTCTTCGCTTCGGAAGTTATCCGGGGATCCAAAGACCACTTCTAGTGTGACTGAGCCTGTGCAATGGGCCTCTACACCTGGTATGACGCCTTTAAAGGCCGTTTTTGTGGCTTTGATCCTTGAGGGGGTCTATACCCATTTGGCGCACTGTGTCCAGATAAAGCAGGTTCAGGCTGCTGCCGCCATCCATAAGGACTCGAGTGAGGTGAAATCCGTCAATGATTGGGTCTAGGACCAGTGCGGCAAATCCGCCATGACGGATACTAGTGGGGTGGTCCCTGCGATCAAAGGTGATCGGACAGGAGGACCATGGGTTGAACTTTGGGGCGACTCGCTCCAATGCATACATGTCCCTGAGTGCACGCTTCCGCTCCCTCTTGGGGATGTTGGTTGCATATATCATGTTCACCATCCGCACTTGTGGGGGAACCTCTTCTGTCCTCCGGTGTTCGGCTGCCGGGGCTCTTCCTTGTCATCGCTATGTGGCCCCTTATCTTTGTTTTCAGCAATTAACTTGCCGGCCTGCTTGAACACCCAACAATCCCTGTTGGTGTGGTTGGCTGGCTTGCCTGGGGTGCCGTGTATTTGACACGAGCGATCGAGTATACGGTCCAAACTGGACGAGCCCGGAGTGCTTCGTTTGAATTGCTTTTTCCGCTGACCGGGTTTCGAGTCTTTGAATCCGGCATTGACTGTCGTATCCTCAGTATTATCGCTGTTAATGTGGCGCTCATGTTTGTTGTGACGTGACCTGCTATTGTCGTCCTTGGTATCCGAAGTACCATGGTTCTTTGATATGTTATTACTGCGAGCCAGCCAGCTGTCTTCTCCCGCACAAAAGCAGGTCATGAGTGTCGTGAGGGCTGCCATAGATTTTGGCTTTTCCTGACCAAGGTGCCAGGCTAGCCACTCGTCGCGGATGTTGTGCTTGAAAGCTGCTAGGGCCTCTGCATCCGGACAGTCGACGATTTGATTTTTCTTTGTTAGGAACCGTGTCCAGAATTGCCTGGCCGATTCCTCTGGCTGCTGAATTATGTGGCTCAAGTCATCGGCATCTGGTGGTCGCACATAAGTGCCCTGAAAGTTGTCGAGGAATGCGGCTTCCAGATTGTCCCAACAGCCAATGGATTCTGCTGGCAAGCTATTGAGCCAATGCCGAGCTGGTCCTTTGAGTTTGAGTTGGAGGTATTTAATGGCGTGTAGATCATCACCGCGCACCATGTGGATATGTAGGAGGAAATCCTCGATCCATACCGCAGGATCTGTTGTGTCATCGTATGATTCTATATTTACGGGTTTGAAACCCTCTGGGATTTGATGATCCATTACTTCGTATGTGAAGCATAAGGAGTGTGCGGCCCCTCTGTACTGGGCTATATCGCGACGCATCTCCAATGAGTCTTGTCCGCTGTGCTCGGCCCGTCCGGATTTACTTTTAATGTATCTGGCGTGACGATTATCGTCTCACGTAGTGGCGCGCCCTCGTGATCCGTAGATCGATCTTGCATGTTTTGCTTTGTCCTCCAATACATCTCACAGGTCTGGCGTATTTCCCCATGCCTTTTTATTTGAATGGCGTCGGGGTGCAGGCTGAGCTTTTGGCTGGAATGCCTCTCTGTCGTGGCCACGAGGTGGCCGGTCAGCCGCGTCATACGCTTCTTCCTCCAGTCGGGGTAGCAACCTGCATTTTGGGTAACTCTTGGAGGGGCGTTCGAGTTTATATTCCTCGGCCGCCAGGACTTTAGTCCATCTGTCAGCTAGTAGATCTTGATCTGCTTGAAGCTGGTGCTGCTTCTTCTTAAGGCTATTTGCCGTGGCTATAAGCCGGCGCTTGAAGCGCTCTTGTTTGACGGGATCCTCTGGCATGACGAATTAGTCATCGTCGAGGCTTCCCTCATCTTCGGAGGGAGGCATGTAATTATTATCCTCCTCATCTGCCGCTCCCTCAAGAGGGCTGGCCTCTCCATCCTCCTGCCCTAAATCGTGCTAGAGGGGATTATTGCCATCTTCGGCACTATCCGGAGTGCTATTATCTCCTGTGCCGGTATCACCACTTTTGCTTTGGCGAGACTTAGAGCGGCTCCGCTGACGTTGGTGCTTGGGGCGCTTCTTGGAGGGGTCATCCTCTGCTGTCTCGTCGCCATTGCCTTCTTTGGGTGTGTCCACCATGTATATATCATATGATGAGGTGGCTGTCCTGTGCCCTGTGGGCAGTGGTTTCTCTTCGTCTCCCGCATCGTCGTCCATACCGTCGATGTCTTCGGAGTCGAAGTCGAGCATGTCGGTTAAGTCATCGACAGTGGCTACTAAGTGGGTGGTGGGTGGGCCGTGAATTTCTTCGTCGTCCGCATCCCAGTCCTACCGGACGTAGTTCGGCCAGGACTCTCCTGACAAGGAGAGAGACCTTAATGAGTTCAGTATGTCGCCGAAGGGCGAGTGCTGAAAGATATCCGCGGAGGTAAAGTCCATGATTGGCACCCAATCAGATTCGATAGGAATGGGCGCAGGTGGTTCGGAGTCCATGGCCGGAGAAGAATTCGGCAGTTTAACAACACGGCTCTCAGGCAAGTTAAGGTCGATGTTCGGCTCAATCACCGCTGAGGGTAACGCCTCCGTGGCGGGGTCCATCCCCCCCGTCCATGGTCGGCGCAACTGGCTCCGAATTGAGGGTCAGAGCGGCTGCCGGTGCGATCTCCAGAACGCTGACTGATGGTAGAGCTAAATCGTACTCATTGTGACCGCGTGACGCACAAGGCAGAGGCTCGAATCCGTCGAAGATCAAGTCTTCGTGGATATCGGCCGTGTAGTTTAAGCTTCCAAACCTGACCTGATGGCCAGGGGCGTAACTTTCAATCTGCTCCAGATGGCCAAGCGAATTGGCCCGCGGTGCAAAGCCGCCGAACACGAAGATCTGTCCGGGGAGAAAAGTCTCACCCTGAATTGCATCGCCATCGATGATAGTAGGAGCCATCAAGCCTAACAACGACGACACAGAGGAACTCTCAATGAAAGCACCAATGTCGGTGTCAAAACCGGCAGATCTCGGGTAGGGGGTCCCAAACTGTAAGTCTAAGGTGGATGGTAACAGGAGGCATGGGACACGATGTTTTACCCAGGTTCGGGCCCTCTTGATGGAGGTAAAACCCTACGTCCTGCTTGATTTATTCTTGATGATATGGGTATTAAAATAGTTGATCTACCATGAGATCGGAGAGGCTAAACCCTAGAAGCTAGCCTATGGTATGATTGTATGTTGTCCTACGGACTAAAACCCTCCGGTTTATATAGACACCGGAGGGGGCTAGGGTTACACTAGGTCGGTTACAAAGGAGGAGATATCCATATCTGTACTGCCTAGCTTTCCTTCCACGCCAAGTAGAGTCCCATCCGGACACGAGACGAAGTCTTCAATCTTGTATCTTCATAGTCTAACAGTCCGGCAAAAGGATATAGTCTGGCTGTCCGGAGACCCCCTAATCCAGGACTCTCTCAAGACCCTTCCTGAAAATATGATGAATTGCAGTTGCAAAGTTGACTGAGAACATAGTTTGTTGGTTTTCAATAGAGTTTATGCTTTTACTTCAATGTTGTGATGAATTGTTACTTGTTCATCAGAAGTTATATGATAAAGTTTTATAATAAAGTTTCTTAATGTTATAATAATAAGCATGATGCTACTATGTCCGTATTTTGTTTTTATCGACACCTCTCTCTCTAGACATGTGGACATGATTTTCGATGTCGGCTTTCGCTTGAGGACAAGTGAGGTCTAAGCTTACGGGAGTAGATACGTCCATTTTGCATCATGTTTTCCTATTGTTATTTATAATGTTTTTATGCATAATAATGCTTTATGGAGTAATTCCAATGCCTTTTCTCTCATAATATGCAAGGTCTACACAAAAGAGGGAGAATACCGGCAACTGGAATTCTGGACCTGAAAAAGCTACGTAAAGACACCTATACTGCACATCTCCAAATAACCTGAAAATTTACAGAGAATTATTTTGTAATATATGAAAAATAGTAGAGTAAATAACTACTGGAGGGGGTCCACCTGGTGACCACAAGACACCAGGGCGCGCCAGGCCCCCCAGGCTTTCCCTGGTAGGTTGTGGCTAGCCCAGCCCACCTCCGGTGCCCATGTTCTGGTACTTAAGGTCTTTTGACCTAGAAAAAATAAGATGGCTTTCTGGACGGAGCGCCACCGTCTCGAGGCAAAACTTGGGCAGGAGCAATTTTGCCCTCTGGCGGAGCGATTCCACCGGGGGAACTTCAGGGGAAATCGAAGACATCGTCATCACCACAAACCCTCTCATGTTTGGGAGGCCAATATCCATCAACATCTTCAACAACACCATCTCCTCTCAAACCCTAGTTCATCTCTTGTGTTCAATCTTTGTACCGGAACCTCAGATTGGTACCTGTGGGTCACTAGTAGTGTTGATTACATCTTGTAGTTGATTACTATATGGTTTATTTGGTGGAAGATTATATGTTCAGATCCATTATGTTATTTAATACCCATTGTCGGTGTCAAAACCAGCGGATCTCGGGTAGGGGGTCCCGAACTGTGCGTCTAAGGCGGATGGTAACAGGAGGCAGGGGACACAATGTTTTACCCAGGTTCGGGCCCTCTTGATGGAGGTAAAACCCTAAGTCCTGCTTGATTAATATTGATGATATGGGTAGTACAAGAGTAGATCTACCACGAGATCAGAGAGGCTAAACCCTAGAAGCTAGCCTATGGTATGATTGTATGTTGTCCTATGGACTAAAACCCTCCGGTTTATATAGACACCGGAGAGGTTAGGGTTACACAAGGTCGGTTATAAAGGAGGAGATGTACATATCCGTATTGCCTAGCTTGCCTTCCACGCTAAGTAGAGTCCCATCCGGACACGAGACGAAGCCTTCAATCCTGTATCTTCATAGTCTAACAGTCGGACCAATGGAGATAGTCCGGCTGCCCGAAGACCCCCTAATCCAGGACTCCCACAGTAGCCCCTGAACCAGGCTTTCAATGATGATGAGTCCGGCGTGCAGTATTGTCTTCGGCATTGCAAGGGGGGTTCCTCCTCCGAATACACCACGGAAGAATTTTGAATATAAGGATAGTGTCCGACCCTGCAAAATAAGTTCCACATACCACCGTAGAGAGAATAATATTTCCACAGATCCAATTTGCTGACTTGTTTTGGCAACACGACATTACGTCACGGCCCGGTGATTATTTGAACCGTTTCCTTTAACTAGCCCCGCACATAACGCGAGGCAGTTTTTTGACACGTCTTGTCAAAGCAGAGATCATGTCCCCTTATCATGGGATTCTCATCAATACGGGTGTGGGTAACCCAACCGCGCCATCGATTGCGGCGCTTGGGGGACAAGCGAGTTTTACCAGGCTAGTGGGGACGCATAGTTTCGTCCGCCCATATAAAGGGATAAGGATTTACCTTTTCATCCACGCCTTCTTCCTCCTTTGCTCATCCACCTTCGCACACACGAGCCCCAGCGCCCAAGTTCGCATTCCCCACATCGACCTTCTCCAACCATGTCCGGAGCGGGAGGCAGGTGGATGGTCTCCTCCGTCATGGAGGGACACGTCAAGAAGCTGAGGAGAGTCGGATACTTGCCCGATGACATCGCGCACCAGCTCCCAGAGGAGGGGCAGCTCATCCCCACCCCCAGGCCCCATGAGAGGGTAGTGTTCCTTACCCATTTCCTCCGTGGACTGGGATTCCCTCTCCACCCATTTGTCCGGGGGCTCATGTTCTACTACGGCCTGGATTTCCACGATCTGGCCCCGAACTTCATCCTCAACATCTCGGTGTTTATCGTCGTGTGCGAGGCCTTCCTCCGCATCAAGCCTCACTTCGGCTTATGGCTGAAGACTTTTAATGTCAAGCCGAAGGTAGTGAACAGCCGCCAGGCGGAGTGCGGAGGCGCCATGGTGGGCAAGATGCCCAACATCACCTGGCTCGAGGGCTTCTTCGTGGAGACAATAAAGGGGTGGCAATCGGGGTGGTTCTACATCACTGAGCCGCGTGACCCTACATGGGTAGCGGCCCCCGAGTTCCGATCTGGCTTCCCCACATGGCTCACCTCCTGGCAAGAGAAGGGCTTGTCCTGGGGTAGTTCGGGAGAGCTGACCGAACTCCAAACATGTATTCAGAAGATGGTCAACAAGAAGCTCAAACTCGTCAACGTAGTCCAGGTCATGCTCAACCGCCGGATCCTCCCGTGCCAACAACGGGCCTTCAACTTGTGGGAGTTCGACCCGGCGCAGCACCGAACTCTGAACAGGCTCTTCGACACAACTCACGAAGATGCCTGGAGGGTGCTGTTCAAGAGCGCCGAGGTCCCCCCTCCCACTACTGAGGATCGCGGATTCAGCACGAAGCGCCAAGCCAGTGCGATAAGCTGCTTTACGTCTTAGAGGATACTTGTTTTTCATAGCTTGACTCCATGCGGGATCTAAACTCCCGTACCTTTGACAGGACTGGCAGGAGACGGCCGGACAGATCGACTGTCCGGCTCCTTTGCCCGTAGGCCCAGCAAACGCTCTTTTGACCAAGATGCTGACCCCGGCTCCTTATACGGTGCCGGAGAAGACCAAGAAGGCCAAGGGAACCCGAAAGAGTTCCCGGCGCCAGGCGTCATCGGACTCACCGTCCGAGTCCTCCACGGCGCAATCCTCCCCCGAAGACGAGGAGGCAGAAGAAGATGCTCCTCCTCCAGACGGAGGAGACAAGAAAAGGAAGGCCGCCCCAACTGGGGAGGCCGAAGGGTCCAAGAAGGGCAGGACTCTCCTTCCGGACAGCTCTACCACCACCGTCGATGGCGAAGACGAGTGGCTGCCCAGGGTCAAGCCCCTGGGGAAGTCGTAAGTATTCAGATACCAGAGTCACTCATAGCACCCCTTTTTCGCACTACTAACGCCGAATGTGATAATGTAGGCCGCCCCGAGCCCATATTAATGTATCATCGGACGGCTCCCTGGGCTCGTCGGATATGGATAGCGATCCAGTTCCGACTTCCACCTCCCCCCATCCTGTGGACGATGCCGAGGTGCTGTCTCAAGAGGCACCGGGTCGAGGGGAGACAGTCCCGGAGGCGCCTCAAGGCGACCTCCCGGACTCCGGGAGCAGAGGAGACAAGGCCCCTGAGGGCTCCGAGTTTGGCCTTCAGCCGAACACCGCGCCGGAACCTCCAGTGGTTCCGGACTCGGGCAGGCGGCCTCCTTCTAAGAGGAGCAAGACGCCTGCACGGGTGACCTCTGTCCATCCAGAGGCGCCAGACAATCTGCTAGAAGCGCTTCACAGCGCTTCCATCAACGAGGAGCACCGCACTATTATGAGTGCAGTGGTCCAGAAGGTTTAGTCCGCTAAGAGCGGACTGACTGAAGCATGTGCCAGCCTTCTAACAGGCTTTGAGGTAGGAAAAATATTACCGCATAGACAGTAGCCCCTGATGCTCTGTTTGGTGTTCACAAAGAAAAGCCGAACAGAGGATCAAACAATATCGCAGGAGTCTAATATGAGTATGTCAATATGCATATGCAGGCTTCACTGCTGGCGTCCGTCGCACTAACTGCAGAGGTCGCCGTACTGAAGCAGGACCTTAGAGGGTCCCAGGACGAGCTCGGCCTTACCAAGAGGCAGCTCGAGGAGAACAAAGGTAAGTAGTACCTAGTCCGTGGATATGTATGAAAAGAATGCGATTGCAAAATGACAGGATCATCATGAATTTGCCAGGGGCTGCGACCGAAGTGGCGACCCTAAAGCAAGCGCTGTCCGAGGCCAAAGATAAGGCGGCCAAGGAGCGCACCGAGCGAGAAAAGCAAGAGGCTCGGGTGGGCGAGGTGTAGCAAGAGCTCCAGGCTCTCGCGACGAAGCACGAGGTGTTGGAGCTTGACTCAAAGACGCGAGAGTCTGAGCTTGTCACGGCCTTCGAGAGCGCAAAAAGTGCCAAGGACGAAGCCCAAAAGGCCCTCCAGGAGATCGATGCAATGAAGAAGATAGCGGCGGGTAAGGCATTCTATATGCAAAGCAAGCATGTAAAAGTAAATTACCGATTACTTACCCAAATCCGGAGCTCTCCAGGAGCATTCGCAGATTTGCCCCGCAGCGTGTTTGATGCCGCACAATTTTACCAGGCCAAGGATGGAAGCTCAACGGAGAAGCTGTTCTGGTCTCAGTATACTGGGGCCGAAAACCCGGTGCCAATGAGCGACCAGCTGAAGCAGCTGGTCGAGCTACATAAGGCGGCCGAACAGGCCATGAAGGGCTTTATAGTCCGACTGCTGCCTCGCGACGCCCTTCCGAACAGCTTCTTTGGCCTGGTGAGGCGGCTTGTGGATGCCTGCCCGCGGCTGGAGGTCGTCAAGCGATCTGTTTGCATTGAAGGTGCACGCCGGGCTTTCGCCCGTGTGAAATTGCAATGGGTCAAGCTAGACGCCGTGAAGCTGGTCAAGGAAGGGCCGCCGGAGGGCAAGGAGCATCGCCACCCCAAGATGTACTACGAGGGTGTTCTGCCGGGTGCCCGTCTCATAGCGGACGAGTGCACAAAAGATGTAATATTTGAGTAAAACTTGCTCGTGTGATCCTGTATTTATGAAAACTTGTTTCATATGCACTATGCAACGCTTGTTTGAATTTAAAATATTACCTTCTGTTTGGCTATTTATCCAATCTGAGAGATGGCTAGTCCTCGGCTTCTGCCCCCATGCCGCGAGTGCTGGGGTGTTCGGGATAAACCTGAGCACTCTTGTTCCCATTTTTGGGTCCTTCGAGGGAGGTGCTCAGCACAACGAACAAGGCAACCGGACTAATAATGCTTTATCACTCTCACTTAGCCATAGAATTCTATAATTTTAAATTTCGGCGAAGCCCCTGGTATTCCGAAGGCCGAATTCGGGGCGCGATACACGCCTTTAAGCCGGACAGGGCCGGCCCCTCGCTCTAAGCGGCATAAGTCTTTAGGGACTCGAAACCTCGCCGGACAGCGACCAGTCTCTCGCCTTATCATGACAGTCAGTTTTAGATTTCTCTACTGAGGTGCTTAACCCAGCAGAACCGGGGCACAATCGCAGTAGTTCTCCTAACGCTACATTAGCCGATAGAGCGGAATGTAAGGTACCAAAACATAGGAGCCGGGCAAACCCAACATTTGACCAAAGACATGATTCGGAGCTGATGCATATAATGCTATAAGTTCGGGGTGCCGCACTTGTGAAAGTGTTCGGACTTTTCACACCATATTGTGGGGTACATAAGCCCCTGGTGTATTGGCCGTACCAAATTGTACGGTTGCAAGGCATCATTAATGAACACACACACACACACATATATATATATATAACATGAATGCAATAATAGTCGTAATGTTATGCATTGTTTATTCAAAAAGGTGCGTTAAAGCAGAATGATACAGATAGTGTGATAAGCAAAGAGTAGGAAAATGTCCCTTCCAAGGGCAAGCTGAGGAATAGTATTAAATCAAATATTTCGCTCGTTACTGTAATCCACCTGGGAATTCCATGGTGTGACATAGCTTTCTGCTTCCTTGGTTGCTGCATCATGTGTTCGGCAATAGTGCTGCCAGACAGGGTTTCCAGAGATTAATGTCCTGAAAAAGAGAAAATAACCAAGCGGGAAGCCCCTAGTGCGGTTTAAGCCGCGTCTTGGGGCGTGCCGCAGTTGTGCCCCCTCCCCGCCTGTGCCCATGGTATTTTAATGCGTAATTATGTACGTGTGGCACGAGTTTCGCCGCTTGGCTGGGACTGGGGTGGGGCCGCATTGCTACGCGAGCTCAGATCGCGCCAGGCGGTCTAGTTGCTAATTGCTCCGAGCGCGCTTGAAGGTGCCCGGGTCTTGAAACGCCGAACTGGTGGATTGCCTTGAGAGGCTGGTTTGCGCTTCTGCTGCAAGGGCCGCAGTGTGCTCCTCCGTTCGGAGATAGCGCTCTGTGTTTCCGGTGACTATAATAACCCCACGATGTCCTGGCATCTTGAGCTTGAGGTATGCATAATGCGGTACCGCATTGACTCTCGCAAATGCGGTTTGCCCGAGCAGTGCATGATAACCACTGCGGAACGGGACTATATCGAAGATTAACTCTTCGCTTCGGAAGTTATCCGGGGATCCGAATACCTCTTCCAGTGTAATTGAGCCTGTGCAATGGGCCTCTACGCCTAGAATAACGCCTTTAAAGGTTGTTTTTGTGGGTTTGATCCTTGAGGGGTCGATACCAATTTTGTGCACTGTGTCCTGATAAAGCAGGTTCAGGCTGCTGCCGCCATCCATAAGGACTCGAGTGAGGTTAAATCTGTCAATGATTGGGTCTAGAACCAGTGCAGCGAATCCGCCATGACGGATACTAGTGGGATGGTCCCTGCGATCTAAAGTGATCGGATAGGAGGACCATGGGTTGAACTTTGGGGCGACTAGCTCCAACGCATATACGTCCCTCAGCGCACGCTTCCGCTCCCTCTTGAGGATGTGGGTTGCGTATATCATGTTCACCGTCCACACTTGTGGGGGAAACCTCTTCTGTCCTTCGGTGTGTGGCTGCCGAGGCTCCTCCTTGTCATCGCTATGTGGCCCCTTATCCTTGTTTTCGGCAATTAACTTGTCGGCCTGCTTGAACACCCAACAATCCCTATTGGTGTGATTGGCTGGCTTGTCTGGGGTACCGTGTATTTGACACGAGCGATCGAGTATGCGGTCCAAACTGGACGGGCCCAGCGTACTTTGTTTAAATGGCTTTTTCCGCTGACCGGGTTTAGAGCCTTTGAATCCGGCATTAACTATCGTATCCTCGGTATTATCGTTGTTAATGCGGCGCTTATGTTTGTTGCGACGGGACCTGCTATTGCCGTCCTTGGTATCCGAGGTACCATGGTTCTTTGATATATTGTTACTGCGAGCCAGCCAGCTGTCTTCTCCCGCACAAAAGCGGGTCATGAGTGTTGTGAGGGCTGCCATAGAGTTCGGCTTTTCCTGACCAAGGTGCCAGGCTAGCCACTCGTCGCGGATGTTGTGTTTTAAAGCCGCTAGGGCCTCTACATCCGGACAGTCGACGATTTGATTTTTATTTGTTAGGAACCGAGTCCAGAATTGCCTGGCCGATTCTTCTGGCTGCTGAATTATGTGGCTCAAGTCATCGGCATCTGGTGGTCGCACATAAGTGCCCTGAAAGTTGTCGAGGAATGCGGCCTCCAGATCTTCCCAACAGCTGATGGACTCTGCTGGCAAGCTGTTAAGCCAATGCCGCGCCGGTCCTTTGAGCTTTAGTGGGAGGTATTTGATGGCATGTAAGTCATCACCGCGGGCCATGTGGATGTGGAGGAGGAAATCCTCGATCCATACCGCAGGATCTGTTGTGTCGTCGTATGATTCAATATTTATAGGTTTGAAACCTTCTGGGATTCGATGATCCATTACTTCGTCTGTGAAGCATAAGGGGTGTGCGGTGCCTCTGTATTGGGTTATATCGCGACGCAGCTCAAATGGGTCTTGCCCGCTGTGTTCGGCCCGGCCGGATTTACTTTTACTGTATCCGGCATGACGTTTATCATCTCGCATAGTGGCACGCCCTCGTGATCCGTAGATCGATCTTGCATGTTTTGCTTTGTCCTCCAATACGTCTCGCAGGTCTGGCGTGTTTCCCCATGCTTTTTTATTTGAATGGCGTCGGGGTGCGGGCTGAGCTTTTGGCTGGAATGCCTCTCTATCACGGCCACGAGGTGGCCGATCAGCCGCATCATACGCTTCTTCGTCCAGTCGAGGTAGCAGCCTGCATTTTGGGTAACTCTTGGAGGGGCGCTCGAGTTTATATTCCTTGGCCGCGAGGACTTCAGTCCATCTGTCAGCTAGCAGATCTTGATCAGCTTGAAGCTGTTGCTGTTTTTCTTAAGGCTATTTGCCGTGGCCATAAGCCGGCGCTTGAAGCGCTCTTGTCGACGGGATCCTCTGGCACGGCGAATTCGTTATCGCTGAGGCTTGCCTCGTCTTCAAAGGGGGGCATGTAATTATCATCCTCTGCCTCTCCGTCTGCCGCTCTCTCAGGAGGGCTAGCTCCTCCATCCTCCTGCTCTAAATCTTGCTGAAGGGGGTTGTTGTTGTCTTCGGCGCTATCCGAAGTGTTATTACCTCCTGTGCGGGTATCACCACTTTTTCTTTGGCGGGACTTAGAGCGGCGCCGCTGACATCGGCGCTTGGGTTGCTTCTTGGAGGGGTCATCCCCTGCCATCTCGTTGCCATTGCCTTCTTTGGGTGTATCCACCATGTATATATCGTATGATGAGGTGGCTGTCCAGTGCCCTGTGGGCAGTGGTTCCTCTTCGTCTCCCGCATCGTCGTCCATACCGTCGATATCTTCGGAGTCGAAGTCGAGCATGTCGGTTAAGTCATCGACAGTGGCTACTAAGTGGGTGGTGGGTGGGCCGTGAATTTCTTCGTCGTCCGCATCCCAGTCCTACCAGACGTAGTTCGGCCAGGACTCTCCTGACAAGGAGAGAGACCTTAATGAGTTCAGTATGTCACCGAAGGGCGAGTGCTGAAAGATATCCGCGGAGGTAAAGTCCATGATTGGCGCCCAATCAGATTCGATAGGAATGGGCGCAGGCGGTTCGGAGTCCATGGCCGGAGAAGAATTCGGCAGTTTAACAACACGGCTCTCAGGCAAGTTAAGGTCGATGTTCGGCTCGATCACCGCTGAGGGTAACGCCTCCGTGGCGGGGTCCATCCCCCCCGTCCATGGTCGGCGCAACTGGCTCCGAATTGAGGGTCGGAGCGGCTGCCGGTGCGATCTCCAGAACACTGACTGATGGTAGAGCTAAATCTTACTCATCGTGACCGCGTGACGCACAAGGCAGAGGCTCGAATCCGTCGAAGATCAAGTCTCCGTGGATATCGGCCATGTAGTTTAAGCTTCCAAACCTGACCTGATGGCCAGGGGCGTAACTTTCAATCTGCTCCAGATGGCCAAGCGAATTGGCCCGCGGTGCAAAGCCGCCGAACACGAAGATCTGTCCGGGGAGAAAAGTCTCACCCTGAACTACATCGCCATCGATGATAGTAGGAGCCATCAAGCCTAACGGCGACGACACAGAGGAACTCTCAATGAAAGCACCAATGTCGGTGTCAAAACCGACGGATCTCGGGTAGGGGGTCCCGAACTGTGTGTATAAGGCGGATGGTAACAGGAGGCAGGGGACACAATGTTTTACCCAGGTTCGAGCCCTCTTGATGGAGGTAAAACCCTACGTCCTGCTTGATTAATATTGATGATATGGGTAGTACAAGAGTAGATCTACCACGAGATCAGAGAGGCTAAACCCTAGAAGCTAGCCTATGGTATGATTGTATGTTGTCCTACGGACTAAAACCCTCCGGTTTATATAGACACCGGAGAGGTTAGGGTTACACAAGGTCGGTTACAAAGGAGGAGATATACATATCCGTATTGCCTAGCTTGCCTTCCACACCAAGTAGAGTCCCTTCCGGACACGAGACGAAGCCTTCAATCCTGTATCTTCATAGTCTAACAGTCCGGCCAATGAAGATAGTCTGGCTGTCCGGAGACCCCCTAATCCAGGACTCCCACACCCATCTTATCTTGAGCATGAATATTAGTTGTGAGTAGTTACTTTTGTTCTTGAGGTCATGGGAGAAGTCATGTTGCAAGTAATCATTTGAACTTGATATGTGTTCGATATTTTGATGATATGTATGTTGTGATTCCCCTAGTGGAGTCATGTGAACGTCGACCACATGGAAATACACCATCTTTGGGCCTAAGGGAATGTATTGTGGAGTAGTTATTAGATGATGGGTTGCTAGAGTGACAGAAGTTCAAACCCTAGTTTATGTGCTACTTCGTAAGGGACTGATTTGGATCCAAATGTTTAATGCTATGGTTAGATTTTTATCTTAATACTTTTCTCGTAGTTGCGGATGCTTGCGAGGGGTTAATCATAAGTGGGAGGCTTGTTCAAGTAAGAACAACACCCAAACACCGGTCCACCCACATATCAAATTATCAAAGTAGCAAATGCAAATCAAACCAACATGATGAAAGTGCCTAGATGAAATTCCCATGTGCCCTCAAGAACACTTTGCTTATTATAAGAGACCGTTTTGGCCTGTCCTTTGCCACAAAAGGATTGGGCTACCTTGCTTCACTTTATTTACCGTTACTGTTACTTGTCCATTACAAATTATCTCGCTATCGAACTACCTGTTACCGACTATTTCAATGCTTGTAGAAAATACCTTGCTGAAAATGACTTGTCATTTCCTTCTGCTCCTCGTTAGGCTCGACACTCTTACTTATCAAAAGTACTATGGTTGATCCCCTACACTTGTGGGTCATCAATATGCTGTCAACTCAGGCAATGAAATTGAAATATTTATTATTATTATTATTATTATTATTATTATTATTATACCATAGAGGTAGCACACTTAATTGATCTCACTCCATCATGTATGAACAGAAGATATGCAATCAGGTTTGCGAATAGCACACGGTTCTTTCATGAAAGCCGTGTGTCAACCAAACCGCGTGAGGGATTTGATCGTGCGTTCTGATTGGCCAGAACCCAAACCCCACGGATCGTACATCTGCACCGTTGGATGCTCCAAGATCGAACGGCAAACCGACCCTTTCAACACCACATGCAGTTGCGGTTGTGATTTTATTTATATGCACAAAATGCACGTTAAATTCAAAAAATGTCTTAAATATAGCAAATGATAGCTGAAATGTGCCAAAAAATCAAACCCGTGGTATAATGGTGATTGCATACCGTGGAAATTTTTATGAGGCCAAACGATGAAGTCACCGGCCACTGGAGTTTGAATTGACACATCTCCTTTTGAAAACCATGATCCTTTGCGTGAGATGCTCCGGTTTCCAAGGAGCGATCATCAAAATTGTGCCAAACTTTACCAAAAAAATCCGTGGGGTCGTGAGAGCACGCCACGAGCACACACCGTTTTTGATGATGTCCAGACTCCATATGAATTTCCTATAATTAAAATACCAACTAGGCCTACACCGATGGCCGCACCTCGCGGCCGAAATGTTTGAAACTTCTCCCCGCTTCTCGGACAATGGTTGAAAACTCGCAAAGCGACACACAAATGATTTGTACACCTTCTTTGCTAACTAACACCCACATGTAGTTGTAGTAGGGTTTTGATTTTATATGCACTAAATGCAAGGTAAATGCAAAAATGACTTAAATATAGCAGACGAGACCTGAAACAGGCCAGAAAATCAAACCTAGGTTATACCCATGATTGTTTACCATGAAAAAAATTCGAGGCGGAATGATGAAGTCACCGATGATTGGAGTCCGAAGTGCCGCATCTCCTTTTGGAAACTATGATCCTTCTTGTGAGATGCTCTGGTTTGGAAGGTGCGAGCATGAAAACTTGTGCCAAACTTTACCAAAAACTTTCCATGGGGTCATGAGAGCACGCCATGGTGACACACCGATTTTCGTTATTTTCGGACTCTATATGCATCTCTTGTAATTAAAATACCAACAAGCCATACGCCTCTACCCCACCCTGCTGCCGAACTGTTTGAATTTTTGTTCCCGTTTCTCGGACAATGAATGAAAACTCGCAAAGCGACACACAAATGATCTTGCTAACACCCACGTGTAGTTGCGACATGGTTATGTGTGTGTGTGTGTGGTAAATGCAAAAAGACTCAAATATAGCAAACGAGATCTCAAATGCACCCGAAAATTGAACCTTAGGGTACAATGGTGATTTCTTACCGTGGAAAAAAATTCGAGGCGAAACGATGAACTCATGTTTTCATTCAAACGAAAATATGTTGTTAGTTCATGTAAATGTTTTGAAATGGCACACAGTTCACTCACGAAAGTCGTGTGCCTACCAAACCGTCGCGATGCCCCCTGCTGCACGCACGATCTGAGTCACACATTCTGATTGGCCATAAGCCCAAGGCCACAAATCATTCTGCACCATTGGATGCTCCCAGATCAAATGGCAATCCTCACCCCTTTCATCATCACATGCAGTTCCGGCTAGGATTTGATTTATATGCCAAAATGCATGGTAAATGCCAGATGCGGCTTAAATATAGCACACGAGACTTGAAATGCGCCAGCAACTCAAACCTGTGGTATAATGGTGATTGATTACCGTGGAAAAGAATTAGAAGCGAAACGATGAACTCATGTCTTCATTTCAAAATTAGCACGTCTTCATTTCAAATGAAACTATGTTGTTTGTGCACATGAGCGCTTAGAGGCAACCGTTTGCATAGGACTTTCTGCGCGGTGACCGGGGATCTTTTTTCACCCTTTTCACCTAGGCCGCCAACACCCCCCCCCCACCGCCAACCCGTGTTTCACTCAATAGTCCACCCAATCTCCATCGCCAGCTCCCCCCTACCCCAGATCCATAGCAGAACCCTCTCCGCCGCCGGCGTGCTCAACCCGGCCGTGTGCCCGCTCTTCGCGTCAACCATGCCTCCACTGCCATTCCCAACTTGCAGCTACCCACGCCTCATCGTCTCCGTTTGCTCGCCATCCACCCTCGAGCATATCGATCCTATAACCCTCGCATCTCTTGTGGTCCTGCCGGGTTTGCACAAGAAACCTGTTATTTACTGCTCTACATCGTGGTGGGGCATATTTCCTCGCAATCCCTCTTCCTATTTTGCTCGGTATGTTCCCAAACTGGCTATAAAATAACGGAGAGCGTATATATGTTCATTGTCTACCTTCCTAACTAGTACATATAAGTTGTATTTGTTCCAATAAGTTACTGTCAATTTATAGATCATGGGCACCCGAGTCACACAAACTTAACAAATTAGCCATACGTTTTCTAAATTATTGCATGACATGTTTAGACAGCTTGATACCAAGTTGTTAGCTTTATGCATGCTTATCCTCCTTTCCTGAGTTTCACATGTGTTATCTGTAGATGCCGAGTAGCAGCGACGGTACTCATGCTTCAGGAGATGTATCTTCATCTGAGTCCGACAACCCTACGTCTCCAGCAGATGGTGAGGGATCAAGTAATCTGGAACGGGGTAGAGCTGCGGAATTACCCTTCCGGTCAAGACACGGAGGAACGCTCCAGGGAAGCCCACACACCAGCCTAAAGGTGTATATGAAGTAACTAACACAGATTTAAAGTCTTGGGCTCCAACTAAACTAGATAAAGCACGCATGAGGTTCAGGAGTGTGTGTCAATTTGTTGGCAGGGCAAGGCTCAACATTAATCTGTCGGTGTTTCAGAAGGCTGACACGGGAGCATGGCAAAGGATTGTCCGGGAGATCATGGATCACTGAATGTTCCATAGCAGTGGAGAACGCAGGTGGAACACGTTGCACTAAAGAATTCTAAGGATGCTTGGAGAAACTGGAAGCACGTGTTGTACAATAAGTACTTGAGAGTAGGCAAGGACCCAATCCCCGCATACCCCCAAATTACAAAGGCAGACTGGGAAGAATTCAAAAGGGCCAGGGCAACTACAAAGTTTGCTGAGAAGAGTGCCAAGCAATTGGAACTTCGGAAGAGGAACACACACACCCACCATATGGGGGTGGTAGGATAGTACAGCATGAAATCGATATGGGACCACGAGGACAAAGAAGCAGTAGGTGCGGGTGGGAAAGCGACCTTTAGTGAAATCAGGGGCGACCACACTAGAGACTACTTGCGGCACGTGCAAGGAGTCTTGAAACAATAAGTGCTCCTGGGTAGCTTCGGTAATTAATGTCAACATATCTCTTGTTGGACTAATATTTTTATCTAGTATATTTCAGATAAGTTCAACAAATGGAGTGGCGTGGACAAGAGGATATGGAACCTCTGCAAGATGCTAAGAACAAAGGATTGGCTCAAGCTCAAAAACTCAAGACTCTACATTTTCATTTTAGTGATCCAAGATCACATTGAGTCCATAGGAAAGCCAATACTATTAAAAGGGAATAAGGTGTTGTTCAATGGCTTGCTTGCTCAAAGTGCATAGTGATATGCTCCAAAGCCCTCAACCACTTCCTCATATCCACATATGTCCCAAATCAAAAGTCAAACTCGGCCCCACCGAAATATTCTATCCGGCGCCACCGAGTTCACTTGACATAGCCACTGCAAGAAACCCTAACCAATTCGGTCTCATCGATGGGATCTCGGTCTCACCAAGATGGGCTCACAAACTCTCTGTTACCTGTTGTAATTATTTCGGTCCCACCGAGATAAGCAGTCGGTCCCACTGAGTTTGCCTGACCAACTCTCTATTTTTCTTATTACCAAAATTGGTCCCACCGAGTTTCTATAATCGGTCAAACCGAGATGAGGTTTTACCCTAACCCTAGCACATCGGTTCCATCGAGTTGATCATATCGGTCCCACTGAAATGCCTAACAGTCACATTTTGAACTGAATCGGTCCGATCGAGTTTTCTGATTCGGTCCCACCAAGTTTGGTAAATTGTGTGTAATGGTTATATTTTGTGTGGAGGCTATATATACCCCTCCACCCTTCCTTCATTAGTAAGGAGAGCCATCAGAACATGCCTACACTTCAGCATTCATTTTCTAAGAGAGAACCACCTACTCATGTGTTGAGACCAAGATATTCCATTCCAACCATTTGAATCTTGATCTCTAGCCTTCCCCAAGTTGCTTTCCACTCAAATCATCTTTCCACCAAATCCAAATTTGTGAGAGAGAGAGAGTTGAGTGTTGGGGAGACTATCATTTGAAGCACAAGAGCAAGGAGTTCATCATCAACACACCGTCTATTACCTTTTGGAGAGTGGTGTCTCCTAGATTGGTTAGGTGTCACTTGGGAGCCTCCGTCAAGATTGTGTAGTTGAACCAAGGAGTTTGTATGGGCAAGGAGATTGCCTGCTTTGTGAAGATCTACCCTAGTGAGGCAAGTCCTTTGTGGGCGATGGCCATGGTGGGATAGACAAGGTTGCTTCTTCATGGACCCTTCGTGGGTGGAGCCCTCCGTGGACTCGCGCAACTGTTACCCTTCATGGGTTGAAGTCTCCATCAACATGGATGTACGATAGCACCACCTATCGGAACCATGCCAAAAATCTCCGAGTCTTCAATTGCGTTTGCACACTCCAATCCCATCACTTTACTTTCTTGCAAGTTGCATGCTTTACTTTCCGTTGCGCATATACTCTTGCCATGCTTGCTTGAAATGTATTGTGAATGGTTAAACTAGTGCTAAAATTCCACCTTAACTTGAAGAATTTAAAAACTTCAGCTTTTCTCTACTAAGAGTCTATTCACCCCCCTCTAGACACCTCTTCTCGGTCATTTCAATTGGTATCAGAGCATTGGTCTCCATTGCTTTGGTTTAAACACCTTTGGAGGAAGATGGATGAGTGTACATTGGGGAGTCTTAGATGTAGAGTGCCTATGCTTGATGGAGAGTTCTTTCATGAGTGGAAAAATGAGATGCTTGAGATTTTCAATGAATATCATTTGAACAAGTACATTACTAGCCCTTGTGCACCTCATGTTGATCCTTTGCATCCTACCCTTGATGAGTCTATTGACATGATCTGTAATCTTAGAACTGTCAATTTAATCACTAGAGGATTGCCTAGAAACTTGTTTGCTAGCTTGCCTGCTCTTGATTGTGTCTACACCATATCGAGATTTCTTGAGGAACTATTCCTTGCAAAACTTGGATGAAAGTCTTCATAAGTCTATTGCCTTGAGTAAGATGAGTTCCAATGATCCCAAATTTGGTGACTGTCGATTTGAGCTTACTAATCTTACGCGTGCCAAAGGAGATGTTGGAAACATTAGCAATATCATCTCTGAAGCCATTAGAATTCATAAAGATGACTATTGTGATGACCATTTATCTAATGAGTTACCCTCTCTAGGAATTGATCCATCACAAGACAATGTTGAACATGGATACTATGATGAGGATGATGATAGTGACTTTGATCTCGATGAGTCTATGAGACACTTTGGTCTTATGGCTAATCTTCGCGGATACATGGCTGGAGGAAAGGAACGGGTTCTTGATAGTGGGTGTACCGATCACATGTCCGGAGACAAGGATATGTTTCGTGAGCTTGCTGAAAACGATGGCCCTTGAAAGTATGTCACTTTTGGTGAAAACTCAAAGGGTAAGGTGGTTGGCCTTGGTAAGGTGGTCACCTCACATGATAGCTCCATACAAATTGTTATGCTCATTTAATCTCTTGGATATAATCTACTTTCTGTATCTAGACTTGCTGACTTTGGTTTCAATGTCCTATTTACTGAAGTAGATTGTCAAGTGTTTCATAGAGATAACCAAAATATGGTCTTTGCCGGTTTACGTAGAGGTGATCTTTACATTGTTGATTTCACTAAAAAGGCTCAATCTAGAACTTTCTTAATTGCTAAATCTTCTAAAGGTTGGTTGTGGCATAGAAGATTAGGTCATGTGGGCATGCGAAATCTTGATAAGCTTATTAAAGGCGATCATATCCTTGGAGTAAAAGATGTTATATTTGACAAGGATAGATTGTGCAGTGCTTGTCAAGCCGGAAAACAAGTTGTAGGAAGCCATCCCGTGAAGAACATTATGACCACGAGAAGACCGCTCGAGCTACTTCATATGGATCTCTTTGGTCCCAATGCCTACAAAAGTCTCGGTGGTAACTCATTTGGCCTAGTCATAGTCGGTGATTTTTCAAGATTTACGTGGGTGTTCTTTCTTGATGATAAATCACGGGTCCAAAAGATCTTCAAGAACTTCGCTAGGAAGGCCCAAAATCAATTTGAAGTGAAGATCAAGAAGGTTCGAAGCGACAATGGAATGGAGTTCAAGAACGCAAATGTGGATACCTTTCTTGATGAAGAAGGGATTTCACACGAGTTCTCGGCTACGTACACACCTCAACAAAATGGAGTTGTTGAGAGGAAGAACCGGACTCTTATTGAGATGGCGAGAATGATGCTTGATGAGTACAAGATGCCAAAACACTTTTGGGCGGAAGCGGTTGAGACATCTTGTCATGCAACAAATCGCTTGTATCTTCACAAGCTACTCGCCAAGACGGCATACGAGCTTCTTAACGGTAACAAACCCCAAGTTGGATACTTTCGAGTATTCGGCTCAAAGTGCTACATTCTTGATACGCACCGTCGTTCTAAATTTGCTCCTAAATCTCATGAGGGTTTCCTACTTGGTTATGGCTCAAACTCTCACACTTATCGTGTCTACAACAATTTCACCCGAAAGGTTGAAGAGACGGTAGATGTGAAGTTTGATGAATCTAACGGCTCGCAAGTAGAGCAATTGCCAATTGATGTAGGCGACAAAGACCCTTCGGAAGCAATCCAAGACTTGTCTATTGGCAAGATTCATCCAACAGAGGTGAAGGAGAGTACCTCGTCCGTCCAAGTGGAAGCTTCTACCTCATGACAAGGTGAACCAAGAGTTGACATGGAAGCATCCACAAGTGGAGCACGCCAAGATGAAGAAAACAAGGAAGTACACCAAGATGAACCTCATCAACCTCCTTATCCACCTCGACAAGAGAATGACAACGTTAACAACGAAGAAGGCCAAGAAGAAGAACGAGATGATGAAGAAGATGCTCCACCCCGACTAAAACAAAAGCTCCCATGAGTTCGAGCAAGAGTCTCAAGAGACCATCCCGTTGAACAAATCTTCAATGATATCCAAACCGGGAGAAACACTCGCTCGAAAACTCATTTGGCTATTTTTTGTGAACATTATTCATTCATCTCTAGCATTGAACCTATGAAGGTTGAAGAAGCATTGGAAGATCCAGATTGGATAAATGCCATGCACGAAGAGCTACACAACTTTGAGAGAAACCAAGTGTGGACATTGGTCGAGAAGCCCGACAACAACCACAACATCATCGGTACCAAATGGGTGTTTCGCAACAAGCAAGACCAAGATGGACAAGTAGTTCGCAACAAAGCACGTCTCGTCGCCCAAGGCTACACTCAAGTCAAAGGTATGCACTATGGTGAGACATATGCCCCCGTTGCTAGACTTGAGTCCATCTGCATCTTACTTGCCTATGCTAATCACCATGATATCACCTTGTACCAAATGGACATTAAAAGTGCTTTCCTAAATGGTGAAATTGAGGAGGAATTTTATGTTTAACAACCTCCCGGCTTTGTTAATCCTAAGAAACCCGATCATGTTTACAAACTTCACAAAGCTCTTTATGGTCCTAAACAAGCTCCTAGAGCGTGGTACAAATGCTTGACCAAGTTCCTTATTGAAAAAGGCTTTGAGATTGGAAAGATTGATTCTACTCTTTTTACTAAAAGGGTTAATGGTGAATTATTTGTGTGCCAAATTTATGTTGATGATATCATATTTGGTTCAACTAACCCTCATTTTAGTGAAAAGTTTGGGAAAGCTAATGTCGGAGAAGTTTGAGATGTCTATGATGAGTGAACTCAAGTTCTTTCTTGGTTTGCAAATCAAGCAAACTAAGGAAGGCACCTTTGTTCTCAAACAAAGTACACCAAGGACTTATTCAAGAAGTTCAACATGCAAGAAAGCAAAGGTATGAAAACTCCCATGCCTACTAGTGGACATCTTGACTTGACTAGGGATGGCAAACCGGTTGACCAAAAGGTTTATCGCTCTATGATTGGTTCATTATTATATCTATGTGCCTCCCGTCCCGATATCATGCTAAGCGTATGCATGTGTGCATGATATCAAGCGGCCCCCAAAGAATGTCATCTTAAGGCTATGAAAAGGATAGTGAGATACCTAATACATACACCAAATTTTGGCATTTGGTATCCTAAGAGGTCTTCTTTTGATCTTGTTGGCCACTCCGATTCGGACTATGCCGGTGACAAGGTTGATAGAAAGTCCACTTCGGGTACTTGTCAATTTCTTGGTAGATCTCTTGTGTCTTGGTCCTCTAAGAAACAAAACTCGGTATCCTTATCCACCGCCGAAGCGGAATACATTGCCGTTGGTTCATGTTGTCCTCAATTACTTTGGATGACCCAAACTCTTAAAGATTATGGGATCTATGTGAAACATGTTCCATTGCTTTGTGACAATGAAAGTGCTATTAAGATTGCTCATAATCCCGTGCAACATTCTTGAACTAAGCACATTGAAGTTCGTCATCATTTCATTCGAGATCATGTTGCTAAAGGGGACACTGAACTTAAGCATGATCGTACCGAGAAGCAATTGGCAGATATATTCACCAAACTGCTTGATGAGAAAGTATTTTTCCATTTGAGAGGTGAATTGAACATCATTGATGCTTCAAACTTAGAGTAGAAACTCCATTTGGATACATGCAAGGCATGAGCCTTTGACTAATCCTTGATGTTTTTCTTATGATGATCATATGTCTTGGATATATTTGCACCCTTGCATACAATCTAACCCTTGTAGGTACTTGGATGTATCAAAATCTATGAGATTGCAAATCACTCACATCTTGAGCAATCTCTACATCGACAAGTCTCTACAGTATGGTGGTTGAATACAAGGAAGCGTGAAACCTTTCAACATATCATTTGACCATTTCTATATATCAAATTTCATCTGGTATCAAATTCATGATTTTCAATTTGGATATACAAGTGCTCTTCCTTGCAATACTAACCCATGTAGGTATATGAACTCAAACTACAAGTGGTGCTCCCAATTCTTGATGAGCTACATCAACCTTGAGCATCCCACACAAGTTAAACTACATGATCAAGTTCAACACCACCACCCAAGGTATGTTATTCCATCTTAGAGAAGCTTTACCCCAAGGCATGGGTCAAAGCAACTCAACAAGATGCGAATACATCAAATGCTTAAACGAAAAATGGTAACCTCATTTTGAGCTTAAACAATGAGTATGACCTGCGATCACGTGTTCTCATTTGACTCCTTAGTCAATATACTCTAACATAGGTGACTTTGTCGCTGACCAATTCTAGATGAAGTTCTCTAGTGTTTCTCCGTATTCTTGCATTTGTCTCTTGCCTATTTTTTCCCTTCATCTAGATTTATTTTCTTTTTATTTGTTTTGTTCTGCATTCCCTGCATCCAATTCATTGCAAATCCTTCAGCTAATTCCTTGCAAATCCTTGTGAGATCTTATTTGCCTAGTGAGCTGAGATGACAACTGCTTTCTTTGTGTTGAACTCGGACACACCGATTTGTCTCTTTCGGTCTAACCAAACCTATTCAGTGCCGCCGAAGTAAACAACTCGGTGTTACCGATTTCAATGCTGAGAAGACACTTTTTCATTTGCATCCTGCATAACTGATCCAGCTCCACTCAATGATTCTTGTCCTCTACCAGCATCACACTATATGTTGCTTTGCTCTGTGGCTCAAGGACCAAACCTATTTTGACTCACAATCCAGAAGCTCCCTTCTTGGAAATTGATGTCAAAGGGGGAGAGAGAGATCACATCAAAGCTTATTCCCTTCAAAAGGGGGAGAGTACTCCAAAGGGGGAGAATGCTTAATCATATCAAACAGAGAGAGACCCCGAATGCTTGGTGTTCGGGAGGATAGAAGTCACATGTCTTTAAAGGGGAAAGACATGTTAGTTTATTATGTGTTTGTGCTCTGATTTTCTTGTCCCTATTTTCTCCCATTATCCAATATAAGATTCAGGGGGAGAAAGATATATAAGGGAAAGAAATCTTGAAATCATTGCATATCTTTATCCTTGGGGACATGTCTATATCCAATAGGAATACCTGGTGCTCATTCTCTACATGTCATCCCAGTCTTGTTACTCTTGTGGTTTGCAGTTCCTGCTATGTTTAGTAGAAGAATATGTGTTATCTAACCTTGTTTACTCAGGTTCATCTCTTCCTAAGCCAGCTCAAGACCACAAGGTAAGTATACGCATCACATTCATGTGCATGATGATCTCTTGCTGATGTACATATTGTTTGCAAGAAGAAATCATGAACATGAAGCTACAATTCCTATATTCACATCATTTGCTCTGATGCATATAGCCAAGATACATGTAACTCATTGCTTCCTCTGTCATGTCTATGCATTCACAAGCTCTCATATTCCATAGTTACATGATTTCATACATGTAGGAGGAGCCTATGCATGTTACATGTTCTTCCAAAGCTTTACTTGCTATTCTCTATATCTTAACCTAGAGATTTGATGTATGTTGTCATCAATTAGCAAAAAGGGGGAGATTAAAAGCACAAGTGCTCCCTGGGTGGTTTTCGTAATTGATACGTCTCCAACGTATCTATAATTTTTGATTGTTCCATGCTATTATATTATCTGTTTTGGATGTTAATGGGCTTTATTTTACACTTTTATATTATTTTTGGGACTAACCTACTAACCCAAGGCCCAGTGCAAATTGATGTTTTTTGCCTATTTCAGTGTTTCGCAGAAAAGGAATATCAAACGGAATCCAAACGGAATGAAACCTTCGGGGGAGTTATTTTTGGAACAAACGTGATCCAGAGGACTTGGAGTGGATGTCAAGAAACAAATGAGGAGTCCACGAGGCAAGGGGCGCGCCTACCCCCCTGGGCGCGTTGTCACCCTCGTGGGCCCCTCGTGGCTCAACCGACCTACTTCTTTCTCCTATATATACTCATATACCCTGAAAACAACCAGGAGCACCACTGAACCCTATTTCCACCGCCGCAACCTTCTGTACCCAAGAGATCCCATCTTGGGGCCTTTTCCGGAGCTCCGCCGGAGGGGGCATCAATCACGAAGGGCCTCTACATCAACTCCATGGCCTCTCCGATGATGTGTGAGTAGTTTATTTCAGACCTTTGGGTCCATAGTTATTAGCTAGATGGCTTCTTCTCTCTCTTTGGATCTCAATACAAAGTTATCCTCGATCTTCTTGGATATCTATTCGATGTAACTCTTTTTGCGGTGTGTTTGTCGAGATCCGATGAATTGTGGGTTTATGATCAAGTCTATCTATGAACAATATTTGATTCTTCTCTAAAATCTTTTATGTATGATTGGTTATCTTTGCAAGTCTCTTCAAATTATCAGTTTGGTGTGGCCTACTAGATTGATCTTTCTTGCAATGGGAGAAGTGCTTAGCTTTGGGTTCAATCTTGCGGTGCTCGATCCCAGTGACAAAAAGGGAAATGACACGTATTGCACTGTTGCCATCGAGGATAAAAGATCGGGTTTATATGATATTGCTTGAGTTTATCCCTCTACATCATGTCATCCTACATAATGTGTTACTCTGTTCTTATGAACTTAATACTCTAGATGCATGCTGGATAGCGGTCGATGTGTGCAGTAATAGTAGTAGATGCAGGCAGGAGTCGGTCTACTTGTCACGGACGTTATGCCTATATACATGATCATGCCTAGATATTCTCATAATTATTCGCTTTTCTATCAATTGCTCGACAATAATTTGTTCACCCACCGTAATACTTATGCTATCTTGTGAGAAGCCACTAGTGAAACCTATGGCCCTGGGGTCTATCTTTTATCATATAAGTTTCCAATCTATTTTATTTTGCAATCTTTACTTTTAATCTTTATCATAAAAATACCAAAAATATTATCTTATCATCTCTATCAGATTTCACTCTCATAAGTGACCGTGCAGGGATTGAAAACCCCTTTATCGCGTTGGTTGTGAGGTTCTTATTTGTTTGTGTAGGTACGAGGGACTTGCGTGTTGCCTCCTACTGGATTGATACATTGGTTCTCAAAAACTGAGGGAAATACTTACGCTACTTTGCTGCATCACCCTTTCCTCTTCAAGGGAAAACCAACGCAGTGCTCAATTGGTAGCAATAGGCAAGGTTGCTTCTTCGTGGACCCTTCGTGGGAGGAGCCCTCCGTGGACTCGTGCAACCGTTACCCTTCGTGGGTTGAAGTCTCCATCAACGTGGATGTACGATAGCACCACCTATCGGAACCACGCCAAAAATCTCCGAGTCTCCAATTGCGTTTGGACACTCCAATCCCATCCCTTTACTTTCTTGCAATTTGCATGCTTTACTTTCCCTGCTCATATACTCTTGCCATGCTTACTTGAAATGTATTGTGAATGGTTAAACTAGTGCTAAAACTCCACCTTAACTTGAAGAATTTAAAAACTGCAACTTTTCTCTACTAAGAGTCTATTCACCCTATAGGATCGAAAGTATGTCTAGAGGGGGGTGATTAGACTACTTGACCAAATAAAAATCTAGCCTTTTCCCAATTTTAAGTCTTGGCAGATTTTAGCAACTTAGCACTAGTCAAGCAAACAACCTACACATGCAAGTGTAAGAGTATAGCAGCGGAATGTAAAACATTGCACATGAAGGTAAAGGAAGGAATTTGGAGGGAGCAAACGCAATGTAGACACGGAGATTTTTGGCGTGGTTCCGATAGGTGGTGCTATCGTACGTCCACATTGATGGAGACTTCAACCCACAAAGGGTAACGGTTGCGCGAGTCCATGGAGGGCTCCACTCACGAAGGGTCCACGAAGAAGCAACCTTGTCTATCCCACCATGGCCATCACCCACGAAGGACTTGCCTCACTATGGTAGATCTTCACGAAGTGGTGATCTCCTTGCCCGTACAAACTTCTTGGTTCAACTCCACAATCTTGTCAGAGGCTCCCAAGTGACACCTAACCAATCTAGGAGACACCACCCTCCAAAAGGTAATAGACGGTGTGTTGATGATGAACTCCTTGCTCTTGTGCTTCAAATGATAGTCTCCCCAACACTCAACTCTATCTCAGTAATTTGTATTTGGTGGAAAGATGATTTGAGTGGAAAGCAACTTGGAGAAGGCTAGAGATCAAGATTCATATGGTTGGAATGGAATATCTTGGTCTCAACACATGAGTAGGTGGTTCTCTCTCAGAAAATGTATGCTGGAATTGTAGGCATGTTCTTATGGCTCTCCTCATGAATGAAGAGTGGGTAGAGGGGTATATATAGCATCCACGCAAAATCTAACTGTTACACACAAATCACCAAACTCGGTGGGACCAAATAATGAAACTCAGTCAGACTGATTTAGTTCAAAATGTGAACGTTAGGCTTTTCGGTGGGACCGACATGTCAACTCGGTGTGACCGATTTCATTAGGGTTAGGGCATAACGTAATCTCGGTGAGACTGATTACACAAACTCGGTGGAACTGATTTTGGTAATAAGCTAACCAGAGAGTTGGTCAGGCAAACTCGGTGGGACCGATTCACTCATCTCGGTTGGACCGAAACATTACGAAGGGGAAACAGATAGTTTGCATTGCGAACTCGTTGGGATCGATCGCTCATCTCGGTTGGACCGAGACGTTATGAAGGGAAACATAGAGTTTGCAATCCCATCTCGGTGAGACAGAGATCCCTATCGGTACGACCGAAGTGACTAGGGTTTCTGGCAGTGGCTATGTCAGCTGAACTCGGTGGCGCCGGATAGAACATTTCAGTGGGGCCGAGTTTGACTTTTGGTTTGGGACATATGTGGATATGAGAAAGTAGTTGAGGGTTTTTGGAGCATATCACTAAGCATTTTGAGCAAGCAACCCATTAAGGAACACCTCATCCCCTTTTAATAGTATTGGCTTTTCGTATGGACTCAATGTGATCTTGGATCACTAAAAGTAAAATGTAGAGTCTTGAGCTTTAGAGCTTGAGCCAATCGTTTGTCCTTAGCATTTTGAGGGGTCCACATTCCTAATCCATGCCATGCCAATCATTGAGCTTTCCTAAAATATTTATCTTGGAATAGCATTAGCTCAATGAGCTATATGTTGTTAATAATTACCAAAATCACCCAGGGATAGTTTCACTTTCATCTCCCCCTTTTTGGTAATTGATGACAACATATAGATAAAAGCTTCGACAAATGATAATAAGATTGAAATACATCGTCACTTTGAGAAGTATGTGATAAGCAAGAGCTCCCCCTAAATTTGTGCATTATTTAAAATTTGCTTTTGAATGCAAATGCACAATCGATTAGGATCATGGGTTACTCTTCCATGTCACATACATCTTGGTGGAGCGCTCAAAATGATAGAAATTAAAAGCATGCACCCATCACCAAGCAAAGTGAATGATCATATATGGGATATAAGAGATAATATTATCTAGGAAAGCATTAAAGTAGCATATGATCAAACACATGATCAAACAAGTATCTCACACAAACATAAAGTATCAACCAAGCACACAATAAAGTTCAACTAAAAGCAAGAGAGACAAAGAAGCAAAAACACTCTCTCGAAGCCTATGATCTATACATTTCTACCCCTTTGGCAACAAGTTACCAAAAAGATTGAAAATGCATAGTGCTATGCGTCTCTCAGGCTTGGTCTTCGGGAGGTGGTGTAGACAGAACTCCAAGGATGAAGGCATCAATTGATGTAGTTGGAGCTGGTGGAGTGGCTGCTGGAGGTGGTACTGAGGCTGTAGCTGCTGGTGTTGATGATGTAGCTCTAGAATCTGGTACTGGCACTGCAGCAGACCTCTGACCTCGTGGCACTCGCTGAAAAGCATCCATAGTTGCCTTTCCTCTCCTCTCCTCAGCTTCCTCCTGGAGTTGCTCAACTGCAGTCTGTATCTCAGTCACCTTGAGGTCAAGATCATAGAATTGTGTCTCATCAATCCTCTCCAAGCTCTCCTAATTCTGAGTCAGGGTGTCCAAGCCCTTCTCAATCCTCAAAGTAGATTGGACAGATATGCTAGCTGATCTTGCTTGCTCTTCAGGAACACCTGAGATGCTTCCTCTACACTTGGCATCCTTGCAGCTTTCTCTGTCTTTGCTTTAGTTCTCTTCTCTTGTGCTTGTGCTGATGAAGGTTCATCCTCATTCATCACAACTGTGTTGTCTTCAAATTTATGGTACAAAGGTAAGTGCTCCTTGTCCAACAGGTAGGTGCATGTGCCCATGTTTGAGCTAAGGAGCTCCTGAATGTGTGGAGCATACCCACAAGATCTTTTCTGGTCAGTAGCTGTCCTCTTGATTGTCTCTACAATTAGACTCATGACCTTGAATTTTTGAGGTACATCAAAGATTTGCAGCAAGTTGATGGAATGTCCTCTAATCATCTTGTGATCTCCAGACTTGGGTAGCAAAGCATGCCTCAAGATGGTGTTGATAGTGGGTAGACCAGACAACAAATAGTGTACAGCTCCAAGCTTGTGTGTCTCCAAAGCTTTATCAGGGATCTCTTTGTACATGTTTGCCATAGAGTTGTGGTCTTTCTTCTTCTTGTCATACACATCCAAATCATCATCATGTTCCTCTGGGGCATTGATCAACACGGCCCATTCTTCAACAGTTGATTGGTACCTCGTACCTTCAGACATCCATACTATCCTTCCATCTGGATAGAAATGAGCAGTGGAGTAAAACTGCATAACTAGCTAATCATTCCATTTGGTCAACTTTTGACCCACAATCTCATCAACTCCACAAGCTTTGAAGTTGTCTTGTACACCTGGGAAGTGATCTTCATTTTCTTTGATGTATTCCCAATCAACCCATCTCATGTCACAGACAACTGGCTTCTTGTCAAGCAGAATAATCTCATAGAAGTCTTGTTGTTCTTTTGTGTGGAACCTATAGTCAATAGCGGTTCTCCTCCTCACAGCATAGGGATCAGACTGTCTCCACAATCTCAGTCCTATATCCTTCCTGATATTCATGTCCTCGGCCACAGGATGAGCATCATTGTGGTATGGAATCTTGGGTTTCAATTTTCTTAAAACATGGGCTTCATCATCTTCTTCTTCAACTTCAGGCAATGGGGCCTTGTTCTTCTCTTCAGCTGGGATGTTTATGGTGCTTCTCTTGGGCTTAGAAGGCTTCTGAGCTTGAGCTATTGCTTTGGTAGCAGTTTTGGGTTTTATGTGGCAGCCCCTGACTTGATAGCATCTCCCATGAGCTTTTGGGACTTGGGTGCTGGTGCAACATCCTCTTCCTCTTCTTCTGCTGGATCTATAAAAATGGAGGATCTCCCAAGGACTCTGGCAATGGTCTTCTTGAACCTCTCCTTCCTCTTCTTGCCATCTTCGGCCTCTTTGGGTTCAAGAGTGAACTCCATAGTTTCTTGAGTGGAGGCTCTGGCCTTAGACATAGGAATCCTTTTTGCTGGTGCCTTCTTATGTAACCCTGGCTTGGTTGTTGCAGTTGTGCCATACTCTTTCTTCAGCACCTTCTTCTTGGAGCTGACTTCCTCCTTGTCGGTGTCAAAACCGGCAAATCTCGGGTAGGGGGTCCCGAACTATGCGTCTAGGGTCGATGGTAACAGGAGACAGGGGACACAATGTTTACCCAGGTTCGGGCCCTCTCTATGGAGGTAATACCCTACGTCCTGCTTGATTGATATTGATGAATATGAGTGTTACAAGAGTTGATCTACCACGGGATCATAATGGCTAAACCCTAGAAGCCTAGCCTAGATGACTATGGTAATGAATATATCCTTCACAGACTAACCCCTCCGGTTTATATAGACACCGGGGGGATCTAGGGTTTACATAGAGTCGGTTACATAAGAAGGAATCTTCATAGTCGGTTGCCAAGCTTGCCTTCCACGCCAAGGAGAGTCCAATCCGGACACCGGTACAGTCTTCGGTCTTCATGTCTTCACAGCCCATTAGTCCGGCCCATGGATAACAGGCCAGACGCTCGAGGACCCCTTAGTCCAGGACTCCCTCAGTAGCCCCTGAACCTGGCTTCAATGACGAGGAGTCCGGCGCACAGATTGTTTTCGGCATTGCAAGGCGGATTCCCTTCTATCCGAACTTCAAGATAGTCTTCGAATGCGATGATAGTATCCGGACCTGTCACACACACCATACATAACTGTAGAGAGAATATATATTTTTACACAAGTCTAATTTGCTGACAGCTTTTACAATATGACATCACGTCTGTCCGGTCATAATTTCGAACCGTTTTTCGTCTGCCGCTCCACATTTCAAGACACGGTTGCCATTGGCACGTCTTGTCGAAGCAGAGATCGTGCCCCCTTATTACGGGATTCTCATCAATACGGGCGTGGGTAACCTAACTGTGCTGTTTATATAGCCCTTGGGAATAGGCGAATCTTAAGACGAGTGAGGAGGCGTTCAATATTCGTTGCCTTTATAAGGGGATAAGGATCCCCTCTTCCTCTCTCACGCCCTCTCTCTGTCTCCGCCTTTCCAATTTCGAGCTCCAGCGCCCAAGTTCTCATCTCCTTTCCACCCAAGCAACCATGTCCGGATCTGGAGGTCAGGGCAAGTGGATGGTCTCCTCCGTCAAGGAGGAGAACATTATGGAGCTTCGGGCGGACGGATACTTGACGAAGGAGATCACTCACCACCTGCCGGCCGAGGGACAAGTCGTCCCCACACCGAAGCCCACCGAGAGGGTAGTGTTCCTCCCCCATTTCTTCTGCGGGCTAGGGTTTCCACTCCAGCCTTTCGTCCATGAGCTGATGTATTATTACGGGATAGATTTCCATGATATGTCCCCGAATTCCTTCCTCAACATCTCGGCGTTTATCGTCGTGTGCGAGGCCTTCCTCCGCATCCAACCCCACTTCGGGCTGTGGCTCAAAGTCTTCAACGTGATGCCGAAGGTGGTGGACGGCCAGCACGCGGAGTGCAGAGGAGCTATGGTGAGCAAGTTGTCCAACATATCCTGGCCCAAAGGCACTTTTGTGGACACAGTGAAGGAGTGGCAGAAGCAGTAGTTCTACATCACAGAACCTCGCAGCACCACCTGGGCCACAGTTGCCGAATTCCGCTCCGGCGCTCCCATGTGACTCACCTCCTGGATCGAGAAGAGTCCGCACTGGGGTTCCCTTAACGAGGTGATAGCGCTACAGACGCGTGTTCAAAGCATGTCAACCAAGAAAGTCAAGCTCGTTGATGTGATCCAGGTGATGCTGGTTCATCGGATCCTTCCGTGCCAGCGCCGAAGCCGTCCTCTGTGGGAATTCAACCCGAAGAAGGATCAGACCCTGGTGAGGCTCTTTGAGACTACTCACGAAGGCGCATGGAAGTTGCTCTTTAAGGGCAACGAGAAACCACCAGCCACGGATTCAGACCGTGGTCACGATTGTAAACACCTCACCAGTGAGGTATGCTATTTTTCGATGTATCCCCAACTTAATCGTTTCAAGGATGCTATCTGAGCTTATCATTGCATTTCTAGGACTGGATGGAGAGGGCGAAGTGGATCCAGTGTCCGGCTCCGCTGCCTGAAGAACCGGTCATCCCGCGTCTAGCGAAGATGCTGGTGCCGGCGCCTTATAAGGCGCCGGAGAAGAAGGCCAAGGGGGCCAAGAGTGGCCCTCGTCACAAGGGCACTTAGGACGTGACGTCCGAAGACGATGAAGCCCATTCCTCTATCCCTAAGGACAATGGCGAGGAAGAGGAGGAGGAGGAAAACAACCCTCCTCCTGAGGAGAGGAAGAAGAAGATGGCGGCTTCGGCGCATCCGGAGGCGGAAATGCCCAAAAAGGGGAAAAGCGTACCAGCGGTCAACACCGCATGGGCCGTTGATAGCAGTCCGGAGAGACGCCCCTGCACTAAGCCCCAGGCCGCATTGTAAGTGACACGGCTTTCTCATGCGCAAATCTGGCACTTTCTCTTCATTATCATGACATAGTTAATTGTGCTATTGCAGTCCGGCCCACGACCTCATCCAGCGATCCTCATCTAGAGGTTCGTTGGCTCCATCGGAGATGGCGAGCATGTCGCCACCTGCTTATTCCCCTGGGGCCACAAGGTGAGACCTCCACTGCCGGACACATGGGGGAGCCGATCCCCATGGAGATTGGCGTAGAGGGCCGCATCTAGTTCGGCCCTCAGCCGAATACGATTCCGGAGGCCCATATGGCTCCGGAGTCGGGCGAGCAGCCCCCTTTGAAGGAGGGGGATGGGCCGCTTCCACCGGTGGCCCTTGTCCATCCAGGGGCGCCGGATAACCTGATGGAGGTGCTTCAAGGCCCTTTGTCATGGACGAGCATCGTGTCCTTATGGGTGCGGTGATCGAGAAGATTCAGTCCACCAAGAGTGGACTGAATGAAGCCTGCAGCAGCCTATTGACAGGTTTCAAGGTAAGAAAGAGAAAAATCATGTGTAGCCAGTAGCCCCTGAGACACTGTCCCATGTTCGGCAAGAAGAACCGGACAGAGGATCAATCTTCTGTTGTAGGAGACTAACGTAATATGAATGAATAAGCAGGCGTCGATGTTGGCCGCGACCTCCAATGCTGCCAAAGTCTCTGAGCTGAGGCAGAGGCTGGAGTGGACCGAGAATGAGCTCGGCGAGGTTAAGGTTCGGCTCCAGGAGAAGCAAGGTGAGTAACGACTTGTTGTGTGTTTTAGAAAGGATAGGTGCTGTATATTGACTGCTCCGTCGTAATATGTGCAGGAGCCGTGACCGAGGTCGAGGCCCTGAAGAAGGCCCTGGGCGAGGCCGAGGAGAAGGTTGTCCAGCAGCAAGCCGCCCGTAAGAAGTCCAAGGCCCGGATCTAAGAGATCTAGCAGGAGCTCCAGGATGCGGTCAAGAAGTGCGAAGCCTTGGAGCATGATGCATCGATTCAAGGGACCAAACTCGCCAAAGCTCGTCAGAGCATGGAGACCGCACGGAATGAGGCACAGGCTGCCCTCCAGGAGATCCAGGAGGCCAAGAAGATCATGGCGGGTAAGGCATTTAAGATGCAAAGCAAGTATGCGGAGAAGCAGTACCTTTTACTAACCCGGGTTCGGAGTTCCCCAGGAGCATTTGCAGATTTACCATGCAGTGTATCAGACGCCGCGGAGTTCTACCAAGCCGAAGGAGGGGGTTCTACGGAGAAGCTATTCTGGTCGAGTATGCGGCGCCAGAGCATCCCATGTCCTTCACCGATCAGCTGAAACAGCTGGTGGAGCTGCATAGGGTGGCCGAACTAGCCATGAAGGATTTCATAATCCGGCTATGGCCAGCCGAAGCTATGCCAAGCAGCTACTTTGGACTCGTGAGGCGGATCGTGAACGCCTGTCCTCGGCTGGACGTCGTCAAGCGCTCGGCCTGCATTGAAGGTCCATGCATGGCCTTCGCCCGTTGCAAGATGTGGTGGGCGAAGATAGACGCCGTTGAGGTGACCAGAGGGCCACCAGAGGGCGAGGAACACCGCACACCCGAACGGTATTTTGCGGATGTCCTGGAGGGTTCTCGCCTTGCGGCAGCACAATGCTCGCAGGACATTGTATTTGAATAAATGCATTCATGTTACATTTACCTTGTATTAGAAGAACAAAGCCTATTTTTTAATGTAATATTGTTATGCTTTGAATTGTTTCCTCCTGTGCGGCCGTGTTGTATGTAATCTGAGGGTTAGCCAGTCGTCGGCTTCTGCCCTCACGTAGGTAGTACGGAGGTGTTCGGGATGGAATCTAAACAATCTTGATCCAATTATATGGTCCTTGAAGGAGTTTTTTAGCACAACGAACAAGGCGACCAGACTGTATGGCTTAAACGCCCTCACTTAGCCATAGGAGTTTTATAATAAAGCACAGGTGCAGCCCCTGGTTCGAACCAGGGTGTTGTCAGCATCTGATTAGGAAGTGCCGATCTTTCGCATAATGCGGAAAAAATCTCCAACGATTTGTGACCCTCGAACAGCTGACCGGCTCTCGTCGTATCATGATAGTCAGTTTTCGGCTTTCTCTACTGAGGTGCTCATCTGGTCAAGGCCAGGGCACAATCGCAGTAGTTCTTCCTTTACTACCCTAGCCGATTTAGCGGAACGTAGGGTAGCAAGCACAGGAGCCAAGCAACCCAACTATTGACCAAAGACATGATTCGGAGCCAATGCATATAATGCTAAATTCGGGGTGCCAAACTTATCTTTAGGGATTGTTCGGAATTGTTGCCATATCATGGAGCGATGGGGAGCCCCTGGAAAATATGAAACATACCAGAGTGTACGGCCGCTAAGTAATATAAAGGAAAACAGAGGGAGAACAGAGATAGGGTCCGGAGCCCTTGAACTTGGATCATGAACTGTTTCCCATATAGTTGGGTTAATGCGTCCAAGCGCATTGTTACAAAACAATGCAATAAGCAACCGGCTATTTGACATGCCATACCCGAAGGCGGACTGCGCGTGGGTCCTGAAAATGGTTAGCCTCTAGGGCTTCCCATGTACGCCTGTGCTCCGTGTCAATCTGGTGTGTTTGTCCTTTGACGGGATCGTTAATCAGGCCGTCGAGGGAGGCACCCATAGGAGAAACCTCATCGGGATTGGGACAGAGGCCGAATTGCTAATCGAGCTCTTGACGAGCCGCGTTGTCCTGTTGCAGTGTAGTCCGGACCCTCTTAATGATGTCCAGGGGCTCGGCAGCCAGACTATGATGCTGCTTGAGAAGGCCGCTTTGTACCTCTACTTCTAGGGCGGCGGTGTGCTCCTCTGTCCGCAGGGAGCATTCTGTGTTTTCGTTGACTGTTATGACACCGCGCGGACCAAGCATCTTCAGCTTGAGATAAGCATAGTGTGGCACCGCGTTGAATCTAGCAAACGCGGTTCGTCCGAGTAGTGCGTGGTAGCCGCTGCAGAAGGGGACGATATAGAAGGTTAACTCCTCGCTTCGGAAGTTGTCCGGGGAACCGAAGACCACCTCCAGCGTGATTGAGCCCGTGCAGCGGGCCTCAACGCCTGGTATGACTCCTTTAAAGGTAGTCTTTGTGGGTTTGATTCGTGAGGGATTAATGCCCATCTTCCGCACTATATCCTGATAGAGCAGGTTGAGGCTGCTACCACCGTCCATTAGGACTCGTGTTAGGTGAAATCCGTTGATGATTGGGTCGAGGACCAATGCGGCTGAACCGCCATGCCGAATACTAGTTGGGGGATCTCGACGATTGAAGGTGATCGGGAACGACGACCACGGATTGAATTTTGGGGCGACTGGCTCTATCGCGTATACGTCCGTAAGTGCTCGCTTGCGCTCCCTTTTGGGGATGTGTGTAGCGTATATCATGTTCACCGTTTTAACTTGAGGGGAAAATTTCTTCTGCCCTCCAGTGTTTGGCTGCCGGGGCTCTTCGTCCTCATCCTCACTTTGTGATCCCTTTTCTTTGTTTTCGGCATTTAACTTGCCAACCTGTTTGAAAACCCAACAGTCTATGTTGGTGTGATTGGCTTGTTTGTCTGGGGTACCATGTATCTGGCACGGACGATCGAGTATGCGATCCAGGCTGGATGGTCCCTCGTTGTTCCTTTTGTAGGGCTTCTTTCGCTGTCCGGACTTGGAGCCGCTGAATCCGGCGTTAACGGTGGTGTCATCGGTGTTGTCGCCATTGCTTCGGCGTTTGTGTATGTTGTGCTGGATCTTTCCGGAGTTGTTCTTGGCCATGGATGGGCCTGTCTCGCTGGTTGTGTTTTTGCTACGAGCCAGCCAGCTGTCCTCACCCGTGCAAAAGCGGGTCATGAGTGTCGTAAGGGCTGCCATGGACTTCGGCTTTTCTTGGCTGAGGTGGCGTCCTAGCCATTCGTCATGGATGATGTGTTTAAAGGCCGCTAGGGCTTCGGCATCTGGACAGTCAATGATCTGGTTCTTTTTGGTTAGGAACCTAGTCCAGAATTTTCTGGCTGATTCTCCAGGTTGTTGAACTATGTGGCTTAAGTCATCGGCATCGGGTGGCCGGACATATGTACCTTGGAAGTTGTCAAGAAAGGCCTCTTCCAAGTCCTCCTAGCTACCGATGGAATTCTCAGGCACGCTATTCAGCCAGTGTCTAGCTGGCCCTTTGAGTTTCAGTGGGAGGTATTTGATGGCGTGGAGGTCATCTCCATGGGCCATGTGGATGTGGAGAATAAAGTCCTCAATCCATACTGCGGAGTCGGTTGTTCCGTCGTATGATTCAATATTGACGGGCTTGAACCCCTCGGGGAATTCGTGATCCAACACCTCATCTGTGAAGCAGAGAGGGTATGTGGCGCCTCTATATTGGGCCGCATCACGGCGCACCTCTGATGGAGTGCGTCTGCGGTTATCGGCCCGGGTGTGACTAGGTTTGTCACGCCCGAATAGTTAGCCGTCATCCCGAGTCGGGAAGCGTCCTCACGATCCGTAGATTGATCTGGTGTGTTCTGCTCTACTGTCCAGCTCCTGCCGAAGGTTGTATGTATGGTACCGAGCTGTTCTGCTCCTATTTTTGCGAGGTGGTGGGGCGGGCTGTTGTTTGGCCTGAGTTGCCGCTTTATCCCGACCGCGGGGTGGTCGGTCCGCTGCACTATCCCGACCGCGTGGTGGTTGGTCCGCATTGCGTGACGGGGGTATGGGATTTGGTGCCTCCTCATCGAACTGAGGTAGCAGTCTACTCTTTGGGTAACTCTTGGTTGGGTGCTTGAGGCCGTATTCTTCGGCTGCCAGGACATCAGTCCACCTATCAATGAGCAGGTCTTGATCAGCTTGAAGCTGCTGCTACTTCTTCTCCAGGCTTCTTGCAGTGGATATTAGCTTGCGCTTGAAGCGCTCCTGCTCGAGGGGTGCCTCACGCACGATGACGTCCTCATTGCCGAGGCTCTCATCATCCTCGGAGACTAGACGATAACTATCATCGTCTGGCTCATTGGGCATGGTCTAATTATCAGGGTTATCTTGCCTGTTGTTTTGTTCCTCCTGTTAGGATGCAGCCCCGACAGGGTCTTCATTGTTTTCAGCATCGCCCAGAGTACTATTCTCTCCGGTGCCAGTATTTCCGTTATTTGAGCGACAAGGCTTAGAGCGGCGTTTAGGGCGTCGGCGCTTGGATTGTGTCTCAGAAGGTTTATTCGTAACTGGATCTCCTTTGTCATCGTCGCTAGCTTTTTTAGGTGCGTCGACCATGTACACATCGTACGAAGAGGTGGCCGTCCAACGTCTAGTAAATGGCGGGTTTTGGCCTTGCTCCTGGTCGGCATCGTCGTCCATACCGTCGATGTCTTCGGAGCCGTAATCGAGAACGTCGATTAAGTCATCGATAGTGGCTATGAAGTGGGTGGCGGGTGGGAAACAAAATTTCCCATCATCAGCCTCTGGCTCGAACCGAACATACTTCAGCTGTGAGTCCTTTTCCAAGGACAAGTTCTTTAAAGAGTTTAGCACATCACCCAAAGGTGAGTGCTGGAAGATGTCTGCGGCACTAAATTCGAAAATCGATGACCGATCCAGCTTGGTCTGCAGGCGTACATGGTCCGGAACTTATAGCCGGAGACGAATCCGGAGTTCCATGGACGCGGATATTGCGGGCTGCTGAGTCCGTGTGCGGCTCCAATGCCGCAGACTTTGTGGCTTTGGGTGGCACGATCTGCTCCAGTTCTAAGGCCGTTGCAGCAACAGGGACCATCTCCTAGATGTGGTTCGATGATAGATTTAAGTCATGTTCCTCAGAGCGAAGGGGAGCGATCGCTGTGGTCTCAAATCCATTGAAGATCAAGTCTCCACGGATATCCGCGATGTAGTTCAAGCTTCCAAATCTGACCTGGTGGCCAGGGGCGTAGCTAAAGATCTGCTCCAGATGGCCGAGCGAGTTTGCCCGCAATACGAAGCTGCCGAACACGCAAATCTGTCCGGGGAGGAAGGTTTCTCCTTGGACAGCGTCGCTATAGAAGATTGAAGGGCCATCGAACCTTTCGTCGATGGCACAGTGGAACTCTCAATGAAAGCACCAATGTCGGTGTCAAAACCGGCAAATCTCGGGTAGGGGGTCCCGAACTGTGCGTCTAGGATCGATGGTAACAGGAGACAGGGGACACAATGTTTACCCAGGTTCGGGCCCTCTCTATGGAGATAATACCCTATGTCCTACTTGATTGATATTGATGAATATGAGTGTTACAAGAGTTGATCTACCACGAGATCGTAATGGCTAAACCCTAGAGGCCTAGCCTATATGACTATGGTAATGAATATATCATTTCCGAACTAACCCCTCCGGTTTATAAAGACACCGGGGGGGTCTAGGGTTTACAGAGTCGATTACATAAGAAGGAATCTTCATATTCGGTTGCCAAGCTTGCCTTCCACGCCAAGGAGAGTCCAATCCGCACACCGGTACAGTCTTCGGTCTTCATGTCTTCACAGCCCATCAGTCTGGCCCATGGATAATAGGCCAGATGCCCGAGGACCCCTTAGTCCAGGACTCCCTCGCTCCTCGGCGGCCATATAGGACCTAGTAGCTGCCTTTGGCAAATTACTGGGAGTGCTCCTGCTGCCATCATCTGAGGTACTAGAGGGACTAGTGCCCTCACTCAATTGCACTTGCTCTTCTGACCTGTTCTGACTATCACTCTGGTCTGACATTCTGGCAAGCAAACTGACAGCAAACCCTATGAATAGATGTAGATGAGGTAGAGTGGATGAGCATCACAAAGTGCAGAGTTTTTGCAAAACAAATGAGTCAAAAACTTAGTTTTAGTTCTCCATAGAAATCATTTCGGAGCTACCGATTTATAAACTCGGTGATACCGAAGCAACTTTTGGAACCTAAAAGAGTGAACTCGGTCAAACCGAGTCACAGTTCGGTGGCACCGAGATTGCTAGGCTTTCACATAGTCGAACTCGGTCACACCGATTTGCAATTTTTGGTCAGACCGAAAACACATGTGCAATGGCCTAAGCCAAATTGGTGAGACTGATTTCTACAACTCGATCGGTCCGAGATGAGTTCGAAGGAAACCTAACCCTAAATTTTTGAATCAAATCTAACCTAAAGGATGTTTTCTCTGGATAGAGTGTTCTCGTACATGGTAAATATCATGGCAAAGCAATGTGCTACGAATCGGAGTAAGGAAATAGCACAAAGAGTCGAACCCATACCCTAGTTCGGCGGGAGTTCGCTACGGCGACAACGGTGGACCAGAATTCTGTTGACGGCAACGGAAACCAGCGGCGGGAGGTCGCTGGCGGCAAGGAGACGATCCGGAGACCCGAGGAGGCAGAGCAGGATAGGCGCAGGCTGAGAAGGTTTGAAGAAATTTCCAAATTCTCACCCGTGGGTATATATAACCCGACCCTGTCGGTGTGACCGAGTGGAACAACTCGGTGGCACCGAGATGCAGAATCGCAAGAGGTTACTGCAACTCGGTGTGACCGAAAAGTTCAAATCGGTTGCACCGAGATTGAAAACCTAGATCAACTTAGTGAACTCGGTGTGACCGAAGTGGGTGACTCGGTCATACCGAAATGCACAAAGAGGTTTTGGAAGTTTAAGTCTATGACAAATCGAGGACTCCGAGTGCTCCTCACACATAGTGGTTCGAATCTGACTTGATCAAATTTTGTGATGTAGCATGAATAGAGTTTGAGACAAGAAAAGCATAGATAGCTAGAGGGTGTTCTTAGGCATTCTTGTCCATCCACTTGGCAAAAGAGAAAATGCCAAACAATCAAAACAACAAGTGGATGTCCTCAAATGAGTAAAATATGCAACCAACATGCTCACACAATAAAATGGCAAATGAAATATGTGACAAAGCATGCACAAACACTCTAGCATCTATCAAGCAATTGGCGATGACTAGGTCGTCTATATATGAGTATATTGACTGAGGAGTCAAATGAGAACATTTGATCGTAGGTCATACTCATCATTTAAGCACAACTGGGTTGCCACTTTTACATAAAGCATTGTCGTGCTCACACCTTTGGAGTTGCTTTAGCTCAATTGATTAGAGTAAAGCTCCCCCTGGATGTGATATCTGCCCTAAGAGGGATGAACTAACCTTGGGTTTTGTCGATGATGACTTCATGTAGGTGTTGAAGATGTAGATGCTCAATGTTGATGTAGATCATTCAGAGCAATCCATTGGAGTGAGTTGCACTTTCAATACCTACACGGGTTAGTCCCACAAGGAAAAAACAAGGATATCCATAGACATAGAGTGATGTACACATAGATGATGTCCATGAAAGCATTAGGTTACCTTGTCCCTTGTCTTACCAACAAGAGGGTTTGTGACTCCTAGAACTAGTGCAATATGTGGAAGTTGTTTGCACATGTCCTTGCCAAAAGATATGAGTGAAGTATGTTGGCGGAGTCACCCTCAAGAACTCTCTAGTTCTTCTTCTTCGGGATCCACATCATCTTGATGGGAATCCTTGGAGTCGTAGTCATACTTGATGTAGTCTTGGAAACTCACTTGACCAAGGCCTTGGGAGCTTCTTCAAATGCATAAATATCCTCTTGAAGCTTGTCCTTCCCTTTTAGCTTGTGGTCTTGTGGTGGAAGATCATCTTGAGCTTGTGTCCCTTGGAAAGAAGTAGGATCATACTTCTCTTGTTGAGGAACAAACTTCGTCTTGGGGTATTGATATTCTTCCCACTCAACTCCATTGGCATTGAACTTTCGTTCAAAACCAATTCCTTGGTTCTTCGGGTGTCTTCCTTGCTTGCGTACAATTTCCTCAAATTTCTTACTACCGGCAAGGCTCTTCTAAACACCTTTCTCTATAATTCCCTTCAATAAGATATTTTCTTGCTCAAGTGTAACTTGGATAAGAGAATCATTAGTGGAATCAAGAGAACTACTAGAAGCAACAACATTGGATTTAGCATGATTATTGTTACTACTAGATGAAGAATCTTTCTTACTTTTGTGTAACACCCTCGATGCGACTATAGCTCCCACGTGTCGAGGCACGACTTAGAGATATAATCGCATTGAAGGCATATGTCGCAAGTCAGGCAATCTTCACAACATCCCATGTAATATGATAATAAAAGGGGAGATAACATAGTTGGCTTACACTCGCCACATCAATCAAGTACATAAATAACATTACATCATCCAAACACTCATGGCCCGACTACGGCCCCAAAATAAAAGAGAACCCAACATGCGACACGGTCCCAATCACCCCCAACTGGGCACCACTACTGATCATCGGGAAAGGAAACATAGTATCGTTGAGAGTCTTTGTCGAACTCCCACTTGAGCTCATACGCGTCTCCTGGAGCGGAATCATCGGGCCCTGCATCTGGTGTAATAGTAATCTGTGAGCCATGGGGACTCAGCAATCTCGCACCCTCGCGATCAAGACTATTCAAGCTTATAGGTAAGGCAAGGTAAAATATGAGTGGAGCTGCAGCAAGTGACTAGCAAGTATGGTGGCTGACTTATTCGCAAAAGAGAGCGAGAAGAGGAGGCAAAGCACAAGCGAGAAACTAGGGAACAACCTGCGCAAACATTACTCCAACACCGTGTCCACTTCCCGGACTCCGCCGAGAAGAGGCCATCACGATAACACACTCAGTTGATTCATTTTAATTAAGTTAAGGTTCAAGTTATCTACAACCGGACATTAACAAATTCCCATCTGCCCATAACCGCGGGCACGACTTTCGAAAGTTCAATCCTGCAGGGGAGTCCCAACTTAGCCCATGACAAGCTCTCACGGTCAATGAAGGAATAGACCTCCTCCCAAGACGTTCCGATCAGACTCGGTATCTCGGTAACTCAAGACACTTCGACAGGTTAAAACAAGACCAGCAACACCGCCCGAATGTGCCGACAAATCCCGATAGGAGCTGCACATATCTCTTTCTCAGGGCACACTCAGATGAGCCAGACGTCAGGTAGGCCAGCCCAGAGTTGCCCCTGGTAGCCCCGGACATCGCTTGGTTGGACCAACACTCAAAGGAGCACTGGCCCGGGGGGGTTAAAATAAGATGACCCTTGAGTCTGCAGAACCCAAGGGAAAGAAAAGGCTAGGTGGAGAATGGTAAGACCAAGGTTGTGCATTGCTGGAAAAGCTTTAATCAAGGCGAAATATCAAGGGGTTCCCATTATAACCCAACCGCGTAAGGAACGCAAAATCCGGTAACATAACACCGATATGACGGAAACTAGGGCGGCAAGAGTGGAACAAAACACTAGGCGAGAGGCCGAGCCTTCCACCCTTTACCAAGTATATAGATGCATTAAGATAACATGGCAATATAATGATATCCCAACAAGTAAATAAATGTTCCAACAAGGAACGGCCTCCAATCTTCACCTTCAACTAGCAACGCTATAAGAGGGGCTGAGCAAAGTGGTAACATAGCCAATCAACGGTTTGCTAGGACAAAGTGGGTTAGAGATTTGACATGGCAATTTGGGAGGCTTGCAAGCAAGTGGTAGGCATCGTAGCAATGGCATAGCAAAAGAGCGAGCAAACTAGCATAGCAAAGATAGTAGTGATTTCGAGGGTATGATCATCTTGCCTGCACAGTTGTCAGAGTTGATTGGATCCTCAAAAGCAAACTCAACAGGCTCCTCATTAGCGAACTCGTCTCCCGGCTCTACCCAAACAAGACAAACAAGCAACAAGGATACAATCAACCACGTGCAAGACCAAGCAATGTGATGAAATGATGATATGCTATGCGGGATGCAAAATGCAAGATATGACAGGAAATGCATTCACCTGGCCTCAACTTGGAACTCCAAGTGTTCCACTGGAAAGATGAGATGAAATCGCTTGAAAACGATATAAAGGACGCCGGAATCGGAGTTACGGTTTGGAAATGGCAAGCGATTCAAAAATGACACCGGTCTGCGATTTACAGCAAGTAGGTATCTAAATGCAACGAAATGAACATGCTACAGCCACCAAACATGAGAACAAAATACATGGCAGGGATGCACACAAGATGCTTAACAAAAGTATAGCACTGAGCTACGGCCAATTCATCCACTAACAGGTTCAAACAAGCATGGCAAAAACGCAAATGGTAATCAGATTTCAGACTTAGTGAAATTAACACTTGTCTGGAATTTCAGATCATATAGCCCTCTTCGGAGCAACAAAACAATATTCTACAGGACCTGAACACGATAAAGAAAGACATGGCATGGAGCTACTCAACAAGCTTAACAAAAGTCCCTTAGTGACCTTGAGTCAAAAGGGATCACAAAATATACTAACAAGCACACGAACATAGCAAAAACATAATCAGTTTTCAGACTTGGTGGAAACTGGGACATGCTGAAACATAACTCACGAAGGCATGTTTACGAGCTCGATGCACTCACCACGGTGCAAGTCATGGCAAGACAAGTATACATCCTTTAAGAAGGCACAAAATACAAGCTATACATGGCAAGAACAATAGCATAGTATGCACGGAGCAACTACAATAACATCGGCAAAATCGCAAACAAGTTGACGATCTGCCCAGATTCGCAATGAAGCAAAAGTAGAGCTCGCTTGACTCAAGCTAGGGTGCTCCATAATTGCAAACAAAGACATGGATGGATAGAGCACTATAAGATTAACAAAACTCCCTTACTGATCATCCTCAAAAGAGGCACGGATCACTAGGAAACAACAAGAACATATGGCATCGTGAACTAAACAATCCCAGGACTTAGTGAAATCACTAAGTCCCTGAAAACAGATTTACCGGGTGCCTCACTTTGCAAGCTTGCACAAGTCACCACACACATCACAAAAATGCATGGGTTGCACCTCTGGAAAGATAACAAAATCCTTAACAAAACAGATGTAGAACTCACGGCATAGCATGCACACATTAATCATGGCAAAAATGACAAATGTCTAAGATGAACTAGCAGATCTGACAATTAACTCACGAAGCCTCCTTATAGCAGCATTTCGGGCATCGAGATGAACTCAAATGAAAATGATGCAATGGAATGAAATGATGTACTCGTCGAGACGAACATTTTGATATGCTATATGCCCAAATTGGAGCTACGGATGCGGAGATATCACAGGTCAAAGTAGCACAAAAAATTAGGGTTTCGGGGATAAAAGTCAACCGTCAAATTTCAGATCTCAGATCTGCACGCTTCCCGAGGCTCGCCGGCGCGCACTGTTCACCAGAGCACGGAAGTCGAGGTTCGTCGGAGAGGAAGAAGACCGGGGCGGCGCCGGGGAGGTCGGAGGAGGCCGGAGCGGCCGGACGGAGGAGGAGACGACGGCCGAGCGGTGGCCCGCGGCGGCGGTGGCGGTGGTGGC
>NC_057806.1:229788180-229797630 GCF_018294505.1 Triticum aestivum | reverse complement strand
CGAGCCACTGGCTGCGGGCGGCGGCGGGCGGCGGGTCGGACAAGTCCGGCGCGGGTCGGACACGTCCGGCGCGGCGGAGAGGGATTTAGGGTTTCGGGGAGAGGGAGAGATCCGAAATTCGGGGGGGGGGGTCCTATTTATAGGCATAAGTGGAGCTAGGAGAGTCCAAAAGAGGTGTGGTTTTCGGCCACGCGATCGTGATCGAACGCTCTAGGACATGGAGCAGAGTTTGGTGGGTTTTGGGCCAAATTGGAGGGGTGTTGGGCTGCAACACACACGAGGCCTTTTCGGTCCCTCGGTTAACCATTGGAGTATCAAACGAAGTCCAAATAGTACGAAACTTGACAGGCGGTCTACCGGTAGTAAACCAAGGCCGCTTGGCAAGTCTTGGTCCAATCCGGAAATGTTTAATCCCCACACATGAAAGAAAGCTAGAAGTGACCACCGGAGGAGAACGAAGCGCCGGAATGCAAAACGGACAACGGGGAAAATGCTCGAACGCATGAGACGAACACGTATGCAAATGCAATGCACATGATGACATGATATGAGATGCATGACAACGACAACAACACACGGAGACAAAACCTGAACCCGAGGAAATAAATATAACTTAATGCCGGAAAGGGCAAGAGTTGGAGTACAAATTGGGAAAGTTATATTTGGGGCGTTACAACACTCCACCACTATGAAAGGATCTCGTCCCGAGATCTAGGACTGAAAGAACGCCGGGTACTCAGAACGGAGGTGATCCTCGCATTCCCAGGTAGCTTCACAGTCGAAATGTTGTGACCACTTGACTTTGAGAAATTTGATTGACTTGTTGCGAGTCTTGCGTTCAGTCTCTTCAAGAATAGCAACTGGGTGCTCACGATAAGAGAGGTCTTCTTGGAGCTCAATGTCCTCGAAGTTGACGGTGCGATCAGGAGTCTTGAAGCACTTTTGAAGTTTAGAGACATGGAACACATCATGAACATTTGCAAAGTTTGAAGGAAGCTCGAGTTGATAGGCGAGGTCGCCTCTTTTGCTGACAATCTTGAAAGGTCCCACGTATCTAGGGGCAAGCTTCCCTTTGATACCGAAGCGACGAGTACCCTTCATAAGAGAGACACGGAGGTAAACATGATCTCCGATCTCGAAAGCCAAATCACGGTGCTTACTATCATAGTAGCTCTTCTGGCGGGATTGGGCTGCTTTGAGGTTATCACGAATGACTTTGCACATTTCTTCTGCCTCTGTGATTAAGTCATTACCCAAAAGCTGACGTTCACCGGTTTCAGACCAGTTGAGAGGGGTACGGCACTTCCTGCCATACAGAATTTCAAAAGGGGCCTTGCCCGAACTTGCTTGAAAACTGTTGTTGTAGGAGAATTCAGCATAAGGAAGACAATCCTCCCACTTCATGCCGAAGGAGATCACACAAGCCCTGAGCATATCTTCAAGAATCTGGTTGACACGCTCGACTTGACCGCTTGTTTGAGGATGGAAAGCTGTGCTGAAGCGGATGTTGGTGCCCATGGCCTTCTGAAAAGTATCCCAAAACTTCGAGGTAAAGATGCTGCCACGGTCTGAAGAGATCACTTGAGGAATACCGTGCAGAGAGACAATTCGAGAGGTATAGAGTTCCGCCAATTGAGCTGTAGTGATCGACTCTTTGATAGGCAGAAAGTGAGCCACTTTGGTGAGTTTGTCGATGACAACGAATATAGCATCATTGCCACGCTTCAACTTTGGAAACCCAGTCACGAAGTCCATTTCAATGTGGTCAAACTTCCATTCTGGAATGGAAAGAGGTTGGAGGAGACCTGATGGCCTTTGGTGTTCTGCCTTCACTCTTCTGCAGACATCACATTCATTCACGAATTGAGCGATCTCGCGCTTCATTCGAGTCCACCAATAAGCTTGCTTAAGGTCCTGATACATCTTCGTGCTCCCAGGGTGGATGGAGAGGAGAGAATTGTGAGCCTCGTTCATGATCACTTTACGGAGGTCACCTTTGGGCACAACAATACGATCCTCGAAGAAGAGAGTGTCCTTGTCATCAAGGCGGTAGCACTTGTACTTGGACTGACACTTGGCAATCCCAATCTTCACCTTTTTCACCATAGCATCAAGAAGCTGGGCTTGGCGAATCTGGTCTTCTAAGGTAGGAGAGACTTGAAGGTTGGCGAGGAATCCTTGAGGAACAACTTGCAGATTCAGTTTGCGGAAAGCTTCACAAAGCTCGGGTTGATAAGGCTTAAGAATCAGACTGTTGCAATACGCTTTCCTGCTCAAAGCGTCAGCAATCACATTGGCCTTGCCTGGAGTATACTCCATACTCGGATTATACTCTTGAATCATTTCGACCCATCGAGTTTGTCTGAGGTTGAGATTAGGCTGAGTGAAGATGTACTTGAGACTCTTGTGATCAGTGAAAATGTCCACTTTTCTTCCCAATAGAAGATGTATCCAAGTCAAAAGAGCATGCACAACTGCCGCCAACTCGAGATCATGAGTGGGGTAGTTCTTCTCATTAGGCTTCAACTGGCGAGATGTATAAGCAACAACTTTCTTCTCTTGCATCAATACTGCGCCAAGACCTTGGAGAGAGGCATCACAAAAGACCTCGTACGGCTTGGATTCATCAGGCGGAGTCAGAACTAGAGCAGTGATCAATTTCTCTTTCAAAGTGTTGAAAGCAATATCACACTCCAGAGACCAAACGTACTTGACGTGCTTCTGAAGAAGATTTGAGAGAGGCTTCGCGATCTTAGAAAAGGTTTCAACGAATCTTCGGCAATAGCTTGCGAGACCGAGAAAACTGCGGAGTTGCTTCACGTTCTGAGGAGGTTCCCAATTCACAATTGCAGATACCTTCTCAGGATTCACGGCAATGCCCTTGGCAGAGATGATATGACCAAGATAAAGAACCTCATCGAGCCAAAATTCACACTTGGAGAACTTGATGTAGAACTGATGTTCTCTAAGCTTATCAAGAACCAAAAGCAAGTGCTTGGCATGATCTTCCTTGTTCTTCGAGAAAACCAGAATGTCGTCGAGATAGACCAAAACGAAGTCATTGGTGTAGGCATTGAAGATGAAGTCCATCATGCGAGAGAACGTCGGAGGAGCGTTGGCGAGGCCAAAAGACATGACAGTGTATTCATATGAACCAAAGCTTGTTCTGAATGCTGTCTTGGGAATATCTTCTTCACGAATGTGAATCTGGTGATAACCCATACGGAGATCAAGCTTGGAGAATACTTGAGCACCTTTGAGTTGCTCGAACAGCTCATTGATGTTGGGAAGTGGGTATTTGTTCTTGATGGTCTTCTTGTTCACTGGATGGTAATCAACACAAAGTCGGTCCGTTCCATCCTTCTTCTTCACAAAAAGAACACCACAACCCCACGGAGAAGAACTAGGCCGGATGAGACCCATTCTTTCTTGCTCATCGAGTTGCTTCTTCAGCTCCTTCAACTCTTCAGGTCCGAGCTTGTAAGGACGTTTGCACACAGGTTCCGTGCCAGGCTCAAGTTCAATAACGAATTCAACTGGCCGGTGCGGAGGTATTCCTGGGAGTTCTTCCGGAAAGACGCCTTGATATTCGCAAACGACTGGAATTTGAGAGATGGCATCCAATTCACCCTTCTCATTGAGATAAAACAGACGAATGCTATCATCACGAGCGGCAAAGACAATTACATCCTCAGACGAATGAGTCAATTGAATCTTCCTGGCTGCACAATCAAGCTGAGCCTTGTGTTTAGAAAGCCAATCGATTCCGAGAATAAGATCAATATCCGAGTTACCAAGAACCACCAGAGAAGAGAGAAACTTGTAATTGCCCAATGTGATAGAAACATCTGGGGCAAAAGCGCTTGCATTCATGAATTTACCCGGAGAAACAACAGATAACTGTCTAGGCAAACCTTGCAAAGGCAACTCATGCTTAGAAACAAATGGCCTCGAGATGAAACAATGCGATGCACCCGTGTCAAAAAGAACTTTTGCGGGAATATCATTAACAGGAAGGTTACCCATGATCACATCTGACGAGTCCTCTGCCTGAGCTGCATTCATCAAGTTGACCTTGGCGGACTTGGGGTTATGCTTGACCACAGCTGTACTTGCCGATCTGACAGGAGGAGGAGGAGGAAGACGCCTCTGGTTGAAACACTTGTTGGCATAGTGACCCTTTTGTTGGCACTTGTTGCACGTGACCTCTGAAAGCGGACGGTGATACGGAGCACTCGATCTTGGAGCTTGAGACGAAGTCTTGTTCTGAAAGCCAGGGTTGGGTGGGTGGTAAGAACCACTGCCACCTTTGATCTTCTGCTGAACGGCTGACGGAACGGAGGAGGAGGAAGCCAAAACTTCTGCTGCTTGGCCACATGAGTAGAGGAAGAAGGAGTAACATCTCTGACTCGCTTCTTGGAAGCATCACACCTCAACTGAGTAGCCTCTTGCTTCAGTGCCATGTTGTAGAACTCATCATATCTCAAGGGCTCGAAGAGGACAAGAGCAAGCTGAATTTCTTCTCTGAGACCACCCCTGAACTGATAAATCATGATCTTCTCATCAGGGACGTCCTGCTTGGCAAAGCGGGCGAGCTTCTGGAACAACTTGTTGTAGTCATAGACAGACAAAGAGCCTTGCTTCAGATTGCGGAATTCCTCACGCTTGCTTTCAACCACGCTCTGGGGATATGATGAGCTCGGAAATCTCGACGAAAATCATCCCAAGTGATAACACGTCCACCTCTGGAGTCCTTGTACTGCTGGAACCATTCTGCAGCTTTATCTTTGAGTTGGAAGGAAGCGAACTTGACAAAGTCCTCAGGCCTGACGTTACTGCACTCGAAATGCTTATACAGATCCACAAGCCAATCGTCAGCATCGGTTGCCTCAACACAATTGCTGAAAGTCTTTGGCCCGTTAGCAAGGAACTGGTTGAGTGTAGCAAAGTGACTCTGATTGCTGCCTTGATTCCCATGACTGCCTTGATTACGCTCTTGAAGAATTTGCATGATCAGCTATGTGTTTGCATTGGTTGCGGCCATCACAGCTTGCCATGCCTCTGGAGGAGGTGGAGGTGGTGGCGGATCAGGATTCAGAGTCGTGCGCGTTGGAGGAGCCATCCTGAAGAGGTTGACCACCATTAGCACATTGATAGATAAATTATTGAAGCTGAATCCAACGGAATGAAAATTGCAACATAAAGCCTTCACATCCGAACAAAATGAACGAATGCATTCCTCTTGAAATGGTCACATATCCATAAATTGAGAAGCCACGTAGAGTTAAGTTAGAGAAATAAATCAACAAGGTACGGATCAAAAACGAATAATCGGTAAGAAATCCCAATCTCAAACCAATATCCGTGGAAGAAGAACTAGAGCTACTACAATTCCCACCTATGAAACTCCCGAACCTTTCCGGTTATGCAATCAGGTGTTGGGGATACAAGGGAAGCATAATATCTCACCCAAACTAGCAAATCCTACATCCAGCTGTATCCATCCTTCAACACATAACCAAGAAACCTTCGGAAACCATCTACCTCAACCTTCGAAAAGTATCCGTTATACAAGTTATGGCGATACTCCCGAACTCCCGCCCCAGTACTGGGTGGCGTCGAGGTTATCTCACCAACGAACTGCATAAAAGAGATTTTCGATGTCGGCGTACTAGACTCAGGTATTCCAGAATTGCAACGATAAAATTATGATGACAACACCTCAGAGCTCAACTCCCCGGGACACTTCCACTAAACCCCTGACAGGAGGCACCAAGACAATGTTCTCATCATAAAACCATCGGAACAATTCCAAGATACCCGCATGATCCTAAAAAAATTAGTGAAATTTGAGAAGAGAAGAGTCAAAACTCTACGTCAGGATGCCTTACCAGAGCGATGAGGAGACTGGGAAGTAAAAGAATTCCTAAACTCTCCGATATATAATTCCTAAAGACTCAAAACATTTTTCTAGACACAACTCGGCCGCTAAAAACGATCAAGCAAAGGTCGGGGAAGGCTCTGATTACCAACTTGTAACACCCTTGATGCGACTATAGCTCCCACGTGTCGAGGCACGACTTAGAGATATAATCGCATTGAAGGCATATGTCGCAAGTCAGGCAATCTTCACAACATCCCATGTAATATGATAATAAAAGGGGAGATAACATAGTTGGCTTACACTCACCACGTCAATCAAGTACATAAATAACATTACATCATCCAAACACTCATGGCCCGACTACGGCGCCAAAATAAAAGAGAACCCAACATGTGACACGGTCCCAATCACCCCCAACTGGGCACCACTACTGATCATCGGGAAAGGAAACATAGTATCGTTGAGAGTCTTCGTCGAACTCCCACTTGAGCTCATACGCGTCTCCTGGAGCGGAATCATCGGGCCCTGCATCTGGTGTAATAGTAATCTATGAGCCACGGGGACTCAGCAATCTCACACCCTCGCGATCAAGACTATTCAAGCTTATAGGTAAGGCAAGGTAAAATATGAGTGGAGCTGCAGCAAGCGACTAGCAAGTATGGTGGCTAACTTATTCGCAAAAGAGAGCGAGAAGAGGAGGCAAAGCACGAGCGAGAAACTAGGGAACAACCTGCGCAAACATTACTCCAACACCGTGTCCACTTCCCGGACTCCGCCGAGAAGAGGCCATCACGGTAACACACTCAGTTCATTCATTTTAATTAAGTTAAGGTTCAAGTTATCTACAACCGGACATTAACAAATTCCCATCTGCCCATAACCGCGGGCACGGCTTTTGAAAGTTCAATCCCTGCAGGGGAGTCCCAACTTAGCCCATGACAAGCTCTCACGGTCAACGAAGGAATAGACCTCCTCCCAAGACGTTCCGATCAGACTCGGTATCTCGGTAACTCAAGACACTTCGGCAGGTTAAAACAAGACCAGCAACACCGCCCGAATGTGCCGACAAATCCCGATAGGAGCTGCACATATCTCTTTCTCAGGGCACACTCAGATGAGCCAGACGTCGAGTAGGCCAGCCCAGAGTTGCCCCTGGTAGCCCCGGACATCGCTCGGTTGGACCAACACTCAGAGGAGCACTGGCCCGGGGGGTTTAAAATAAGATGACCCTTGAGTCTGCAGAACCCAAGAGAAAGAAAAGGCTAGGTGGCGAATGGTAAGACCAAGGTTGGGCATTGCTGGAAAAGCATTAATCAAGGCGAAATATCAAGGGGTTCCCATTATAACCCAACCGCGTAAGGAACGCAAAATCCGGGAACATAACATCGATATGACGGAAACTAGGGCGGCAAGAGTGGAACAAAACACTAGGCGAGAGGCCGAGCCTTCCACCCTTTACCAAGTATATAGATGCATTAAGATAACATGGCAATATAATGATATCCCAACAAGTAAATAAATGTTCCAACAAGGAACGGCCTCCAATCTTCACCTGCAACTAGCAACGCTATAAGAGGGGCTGAGCAAAGAGGTAACATAGCCAATCAACGGTTTGCTAGGACAAGGTGGGTTAGAGGTTGACATGGCAATTTGGGAGGCTTGCAATCAAGTGGTAGGCATCGTAGCAATGGCATAGCAAAAGAGCGAGCAAACTAGCATAGCAAAGATAGTAGTGATTTCGAGGGTATGATCATCTTGCCTGCATAGTTGTCAGAGTTGACTGGATCCTCAAAAGCAAACTCAACGGGCTCCTAGTTAGCGAACTCGTCTCCCGGCTCTACCCAAACAAGACAAACAAGCAACAAGGATACAATCAACCACGTGCAAGACCAAGCAATATGATGAAATGATGATATGCTATGTGGGATGCGATGCGGGATGCAAAATGCAAGATATGACAGGAAATGCATGAACCTGGCCTCAACTTGGAATTCCAAGTGTGCCACTGGAAAGATGAGATGAAATCGCTTGAAAACGATATAAAGGACGCCGGAATCAGAGTTACGGTTTGGAAATGGCAAGCGATTCAAAAATGACACCGGTCTGCGATTTACAGCAAGTAGGCATCTAAATGCAATGAAATGAATATACTACAGCCACCAAACATGACAACAAAATACATGTCAGGGATTCACACAAGATGCTTAACAAAAGTCTAGCACTGAGCTACGGCCAATTCATCCACTAACAGGTTCAAACAAGCATGGCAAAAACGCAAATGGTAACCAGATTTCCGACTTAATTAACACTTGTCTGGAATTTCAGATCATATAGCCCTCTTCGGAGCAACAAAACAACATGCTACAGGACCTGAACATGACAAAGAAAGACATGGCATGGAGCTACTCAACAAGCTTAACAAAAGTCCCTTAGTGACCTTGAGTCAAAAGGGATCACAAAATATACTAACAAGCACACGAACATAGCAAAAACATAATCAATTTTCGGACTTGGTGAAAACTGGGACATGCTGAAACATAACTCACGAAGGCATGTTTACGAGCTCGATGCACTCACCACGGTGCAAGTCATGGCAAGACAAGTATACATCCTTTAAGAAGGCACAAAATACAAGCTATACATGGCAAGAAAAATAGCATAGCTTGCACGGATCAACTACAATAACATCGGCAAAATCGCAAACAAGTTGACGATCTGCCCAGATTCGCAACGAAGCAAAAGTAGAGCTCGCTTGACTCTAACTAGGGTGCTCCATAATTGCAAACAAAGACGTGGATGGATAGAGCACTACAAGATTAACAAAACTCCCTTACTGATCATCCTCAAAAGAGGCACGGATCACTAGGAAACAATAAGAACATATGGCATCGTGAACTAAACAATCCCAGGACAGTGAAATCACTAAGTCCCTGAAAACAGATTTACCGGGTGCCTCACTTTGCAAGCTTGCACAAGTCACCACACACATCACAAAAATGCATGGGTTGCACCTCTGGAAAGATAACAAAATCCTTAACAAAACATATGTGAACTCACGGGCATAGCATGCACACATTAATCATGGCAAAAATGACAAATGTCTAAGATGAACTAGCAGATCTGACAATTAACTCACGAAGCCTCCTTCTAGCAGCATTTCGGGCATCAAGATGAACTCAAATGAAAATGATGCAATGGAATGAAATGATGTACTCGTCGAGACGAACACTTTGATATGCTATATGCCCAAATCGGAGCTACGGATGCGGAGATATCACAGGTCAAAGTAGCACAAAAAAATTAGGGTTTCAGGGATAAAAGTCAACCGTCAAATTTCAGATCTCAGATCTGCATGCTTCCCGAGGCTCGCCGGTGCGCACTGTTCACCGGAGCACGGATGTCGAGGTTCGTCGGAGAGGAAGAAGACCGGGGCGGCGCCGGGGAGGTCGGAGGAGGCCGGAGCGACCGGACGGAGGAGGAGGCGGCGGCCGGGCGGTGGCCCGCGGCGGCGGTGGTGGCCCGCGGCGGTGGCGGCGGTGGCGGCGCCCACCGAAGCTGAGGGAGGC
>NC_057806.1:229782289-229787683 GCF_018294505.1 Triticum aestivum | reverse complement strand
ACGTCCGGCACGGCGGAGAGGGATTTAGGGTTTCGGGGAGAGGGAGAGATCCGAAATTCGGGGGGGGTCCTATTTATAGGCATAAGTGGAGCTAGGAGAGTCCAAAAGAGGTGTGGTTTTCGGCCACGCGATCGTGATCGAACGCTCTAGGACATGGAGCAGAGTTTGTGGGTTTTGGGCCAAATTGGAGGGGTGTTGGGCTGCAACACACACGAGGCCTTTTTGGTCCCTCGGTTAACCATTGGAGTATCAAACGAAGTCCAAATAGTACGAAACTTGACAGGCGGTCTACCGGTAGTAAACCAAGGCCGCTTGGCAAGTCTCGGTCCAATCTGGAAATGTTTAATCCCCACACACGAAAAAAGCTAGAAGTGACCACCGGAGGAGAACGAAGCGCCGGAATGCAAAACAGACAACAGGGAAAATGCTCGAATGCATGAGATGAACACGTATGCAAATGCAATGCACATGATGACATGATATGATATGCATGACAACGACAACAACACACAGATACAAAACCCGAACCCGAGGAAATAAATATAACTTAACGCCGGAAACGGCAAGAGTTGGAGTACAAATTGGGAAAGTTATATTTGGGGCGTTACATTTTGTTACTAGATTTTACTTGTGGCGTGTAAGTTGACAAGAGTAAACGCTTGGCAATGTAAGAAGAACTTTTCTTGCGAACATCATCATTAATTGCCTTTAAGAACCCATGCTATTGCTCAAGGTTGAGCTTTTCAAAGCATAACTTTTCATGAGTCTTTAAATTTTCTCGATGATCTTCCAAGGTAGTTTCATGAGCTAACTTAAGAATGTTTAGTTCTTTAGTCAGACGCTCAATCTCCTTCTTATCATCGTCATTCGTTTTATCTTGATTAGCATGATTAATAGAAAGTTCATCATAGTTATCATAACTAGAGTTGTCAACAAGTAAATCATCATCTCCTAGCAAATCATCTTCATCACTATTGAAGTCAACATACTCGGGGTGTGATACCTTTGGGCCTTTAGCCATGAAGCATCTTCCAATTCCTTCATTTGGTGAGTCAAATATGTCGTAGGAGTTGGTTGACACAAGTGCTAGACCGGTAACACCTTCATCTTGAGTATATTCAGAGTCGGAGTGATAACTCCTCTTGGAGTGATTGTCGGAGTCAGAGCCGGGTACCCATTCACCAACATGAGCTTGATGTCTTCACCTTGTGTAGCTCCTTGATGATTTATCTTTCCTTTCCGAATCCTTGCTTCTCCGTGATGTTCTTCGTTCATAACGTTCATCTCTACTCCTTCTCTCTCTTGGTGGTGATTCTTCTCTTCTACTTTTCCTTTTGGGTGAATCTTCTCTTCTTTTGTAGGGAGCCGTACACTCATTGGAGTAGTGTCCGGGTCTTCCACAATTGCAGCAATTTCATTCACGACTCGAAGATCTTTTGTCATTCTAGGACCTTGACTTGGAACTTCTTTCCTTGCTTCTACTCTTGTAGAACTTGTTGAAATTCTTCATCATTAGGCTCAATTCTTCATTGAAGGCTTGTTTCTCACTTGATGATGTAGGAGCATCACATGAGGCTTTGTAAGCACCACTTGACTTGTTGTGAAGCTCTTCCTTATCCTTGAGTGACATCTCATGAGAAACAATTCTTCCATTGACTTCCGTTGGCTTGAGATCTTTGTAATTGGGCATCATTTGAATCAATGTACACATGGTATCATATTTTCCATCCAAGGCTCTTAGGATCTTCTTGATGATGAATCTATCTGTCATGTCTTCACTTCCTAAGCCGGCAATCTCATTTGTGATGAGAGCAAGCCTAGAGTACATTTCAGCAACACCTTCACCATCCTTCATTTTGAACTTGTAAAGTTGACTTTGAAGCACATCCAATTTGGATTCCTTGACGAAGTCGGTACCTTCATGCATATCAATCAAAGTATCCCAAATTTCCTTTGCATTCTCAAGACGGCTGATTTTGTTGAATTCTTTGGGGCACAATCCATTGAAGAGGATATCGCAAGCTTGGGCATTGTATTGCAGCATGTTCAACTCTTCCGTGGTAGCTTCACGGTTTGGTTCTCTCCCATCAAAGAATTCACCTTGCAAGCCAGTACACACAATAGCCCAAACGGCGGGGTTATGTCCAAGAATATGCATTTTCATCTTATGCTTCCAACTAGCAAAATCAGTACCATCAAAGTAAGGACCTCTACGGTGGTAATTTCCCTCACTAGGCGCCATACTCTCCTAGGTTGTGAAACTAAGGCTATGATCACCAAACGCTATGGAAATCAAGGCAAATGGAGACCAAAGCTCTGATACCACTTGTAGGATCGAAAGTATGTCTAGAGGGGGGTGATTAGACTACTTGACCAAATAAAAATCCAGCCTTTTCCCAATTTTAAGTCTTGGCAGATTTTAGCAACTTAGCACTAGTCAAGCAAACAACCTACACATGCAAGTCTAAGAGTATAGCAGCGGAATGTAAATCATTGCACATGAAAGTAAAGGGAGGAGTTTGGAGGGAGCAAACGCAATGTAGACACGGAGATTTTTGGCATGGTTCCGATAGGTGGTGCTATCGTACATCCACGTTGATGGAGACTTAAACCCACGAAGGGTAACGATTGCACGAGTCCACGAAGGGCTCCACCCACGAAGGGTCCACGAAGAAGCAACCTTATCTATCCCACCATGGCCATCACCCATGAAGGACTTGCCTCACTAGGGTAGATCTTCACGAAGTAGGCGATCTCCTTGCCTATACAAACTCCTTGGTTCAACTCCACAATCTTGTTGGAGGCTCCAAAATGACACCTAACCAATCTAGGAGACACTGAGGGAGTCCTGGATTAGGGGGTCCTCGGATAGCCGGACTATATACTTTGGCCGGACTGTTGGACTATGAAGATACAAGATTGAAGACTTCATCCCGTGTCCGGGTGGGACTCTCCTTTGCGTGGAAGGCAAGCTTGGAAATTCGGATATGTAGATCTCCTCCCTTGTAACCGACTCTGTGTAACCCTAGCCCCCTCCGGTGTCTATATAAACCGGGGGGTTTAGTCCGTAGGACGAGAACAACAATCATAATCATAGGCTAGCTTCTAGGGTTTAGCCTCTATGATCTCGTGGTAGATCAACTCTTGTAATACTCATATCATCAAGATCAATCAAGCAGGAAGTAGGGTATTACCTCCATCGAGAGGGCCCGAACCTGGGTGAACATTGTGTCCCCTGCCTCCTGTTACCATCCGCCTTAGACACATAGTTCGGGACCCCCTACCCGAGATCCGCCGGTTTTGACACCGACATTGGTGCTTTCATTGAGAGTTCCACTGTGTCGTCACCATAAGGCTTGATGGCTCCTTTGATCATCGGCAATGATGCGATCCAGGGTGAGGTTTTTCTCCCCGGACAGATCTTCGTATTCGGCGGCTTCGCACTGCGAGCCAACTCGCTTGGCCATCTGGAGCAGATCATGAGCTATGCCCCTGGCCGTCAGGTTAGGTTTGGAAACTTAAACTATACTGCAGACATCCACGGAGACTTGATCTTCGACGGATTCGAGCCCGTGTCAGGTGCGTTGCACAGTCATGACGAACATGACTTAGCTCTGCCGCCACACAGTGTTCGGGAGATCACACCTGTGGCAACTCTGGCCCTCGATCCGGAGCAGATCACGCCATCCGAGGACAGGTGGATGGACCCCGCCGCGGAGGCCGCACACTCAGTGGCGATAGAGCCAAATACTTACTTCACCTCCTACGAGACCTGTGTTGCCGGATCGTTGGATTCGTCCCCAGCCACGGGCTCCGAACCGCTTGCGTCCGTGCCTATCGAATCTGATTGGGCGCCGATCATGGAGTTTTCCTCCGCGGATATCTTTCGACACTCGCCCTTGGGCGATGTTCTAAATTCATTAAGGTCTCTCTCCTTGTCAGGAGGCCCTTGGCCGAACTATGACCAGCTGGAGTGGGAAGCGGACGACGAAGAAATTCGTTCCCCACCCACAACCCACTTAATAGCCACTGTCGACGACTTAACCGACATGCTTGATTTCGACTCCAAAGACATTGACGGTATGGACGACGATGCAGGAGAGGAACAGGGACCACCGCCCACAGGGCGATGGACAGCCACTTCATCACACGATATATACATGGTGGATACACCCAAAGAAAACAATGACAAGGAACGGACGGATGCAGTGAAGGATAATCCCCTCGAGAAGCAACCAAAGTGACGACGTAGGCGCCGCTCCAAAATCCCGCCTCGGCAAAAACAGCGATAACAGCGCAAGAAAGAATAATACCCCGGTCGACTCGAAAGCAAACAACGACCACATGGACCCAGCAACAGAGTAGGATGAACTAGTGGACGGTGAACATAGTACGAAGCCGCTGTCCCATCACGGCGATGCCGAGGGTAAAGCTCATCAACCTATCTCCGGAGAGGAGAACAGTCCGGACGACGATGCACACATCATCCCGGAAAGGCACTTGGATCAAGAGGACCTCCATAGAAGGCTTATTGCCACCGCGAGGAGTCTGAAGAAGCAGAAGCAAAGGCTTAAGGCCGCGCAAAATACACTCAACATTAGATGGAACAAAGTGCTCGACACTGAAGAAAAGTACGGTGGCAGCCGCCACACAAAGAGCTATCCAAAGCACAAGCTGCTGGCTGAATTCGATGACGAGGCTTTAGATCCTATACAGCCGAAAAATAAAACGGCCGATTAGCCAGATCGACCACCCCGTGGCCGCGATAGGGTGGCTAGCGATGTCGCACATAAGTCAGCACACGATTTACATGAGGACTTGCACCAAAAAGGTGGTATGACCAGGTCCATCTACGGATCTAGGAAGCACGCTCCGACACAGAATTGAAACCGAACACTACAACCATCAAAATGCCATGACACATCCAAATACAGGGGTGCCGTGCACCCCCTATGCTTCACCGATGAGGTTCTAGATCACGAATTTCCAGAAGGATTCAAACCCGTGAACATAGAGGCATACGACGGAACGACAAACCATGGGGTCTGGATTGAGGACTTTATCCTTCATATCCACATGGCTCGCGGAGATGATCTCCACGCCATCAAATACTTGCCCCTCAAGTTGAAAGGACCAGCTCGGCACTTGTCGTGGAATTGTCACGGCAAATGTCCTAGTGTAAGGACTTAGTCGCGAGGCCAATGCATCTATGTGGTAGCTTGAAGGGGTTGAGCGGAATCGAGAGACGCAACACACAAGACGAGGATTTAGACAGCTTTGGGCCCCGGGAAACATCATCCGATAATAACCCTACGTGCTGTTTGTGGCTAGGTCTCATTATGATCATGAGGGAGTCACTGTAAGCCGGCTCTCCTCTTTGTGTCTAGCCCTAGA